>NW_007726507.1:50887-160825 GCF_000696425.1 Galeopterus variegatus
GGCCTGCTTGTTTTTGTGTGCTCAGGGCCAGCCTGGTGGTAGTAGGCACTCAATAAATGTGAGGGAATGACTGAATGAAAGTTTCTGGTTGCTTCCGTGTATAACAGAAATGACTTTTGAAATGAAACTTTTGATATCTATGAGGTCCATTCTTTCCTGAGGATGCATTTGTGTCTTCAGCTGCAGAGAAAGGATTCTGTGGAGTCAGTGGCCAACTTTGAACTTTAGAGTTCTCGGTCCTGGAAATAAGACTTAAGATTCTTCAGGTTTGTCTGATATGGCCTGCCTGGTGGAGAACTGAAGGTCTTCTGTGCTTCAGGCTTTGGGGATGGAACTGAGATTGAATCCATGCAACTTCATGTAAGCTTCTATAACTCCATGTTACCTTAGCTTCCTCGTTTATAAAATGGAAATAATGCTAAAATAGAGTTATCATGTAGCTGAATAGAGAAGATATATATAAAAGCATGAGGCACAAGACCTAGCACGAAGTGCTCAATAAATGCTCGTTATTATTATTGGGAGGCAGCAGCAAAGGGTAGCAACTGTGTCTGGGGATGGAAAACTGGGCCTTGAACTCTTTTCTAAGGTCACGTCTGTTGATGTGATCTTATAGCACATTCCATGTCCATCTGGCTAGCCAGATAATTTTTTATTTCTTTTAGTGGGGAAGCAAGTATCTATTTTCACAGTTTTGAGAGTCAGAGTTCCTGATTTTATGGGTTTCAAATTAAAAGAACATTTGAATAATTTAAACCCCAATTGCAAAATGTTATTGACTTGCATCTTAATGCAATGTGTATATGTGTAATTTCTCTGTTTTAAGGGAGGTTCAAGATTTACCTGTTTGTCTAGACTTGTTAGTCTGCCTCATTATTCTCTGTAATAGTTTTGGGAGATGACGATGATGCCATTCTTAATGCAAGTGGAATCTTGTTATATTGAAGTCATATTTTGCCAACAGTTTTCCTATATGTGAACAGTTGAGAGATCCAGTTGGCCACATCTTCTGCTTATTCTACACTAGAATTTTGTGGCAGTGAAATAAAAGGCGTGACGTGACTTCCCACTGCACTTGCACACATTCACTATGCTTTTCCAGCTTTGTTGGCATTTATAACAGTTGGCAGAGCAACAGGATCATCTACTACCATCCTTGACCATTACCGTGAGCATCCTGGGCTTGAAAAATTTTATGAAGGATGAAAGCATTACCTAGGTAATCTGGATATAATATCAGTCTGATATAAATCTCACACTTTGCTTCCCACAATTATGAATCTTACCTTTCTGCTGTTCAAGCCAGAGCCATGGGGGCGGGGGGGAGGGAGGGTGAAATGCTGTGCTAATTCTCCAGAAGCTCAAGGTTAAAGTGATGTGATATAGAATTCCCTTCAGGATTTGGTAATATGGAGAACCAAGGAATGTAGCCCTGTCTTAGGCCAAGAATTTGGAAAAGCTTCCCAGACACTGTCTTCATGGATACAGAAGTTTGAGAGCTGTGGCAAATTGCTTTTCTTCCTTTAAGCTGCCCTCTAGCCAGGAAGAGTCATTGCTTAAAGCAAACATTCTTCAGAGGATAAAGTAATTTTAGATTTTATGTGGAATAAAATATATGCAAGATCTGCTAAGAAAAGTTTGAAAACTTATGTGATGGTATTTGCCCTACCATATATGAAAATACACTGTGAAAACACTGTAATTAAAACAGTCTGGTATTTTTTTTAAAGTCCATAAAACTTTTTTTCCACTTACATAAACTTAATATACATGTTCTTAAAAATGATGCTTAGGTTGTTTGTGAAAATTTCGTAAGACATTAAACTAAGCTAGCCATCATCTCAAGTTATTTCCCTGTTAACTATTTTTATAGCACATGCATGTTAGGCAAGTATAAAAAAAATTACAAACGCAAAAAAACTTTAAAAAATTAAATACATGGGTTTTTTGTTTTACTGCTGTGCTCAATATACATGAAATAATGGATATCAAGCAATTCATTTTTACTGCATCTTTATTTTTACATTTGTTCTTAGGTTGATTAAGACATCTAAATACAAATAAAAATGTGTATAGCAAAAACTATGAAAGCAAACATCAGGTAACTTTACAAATAATGGAATGTGAACTGCTTGTACCCTTACCCAGAGTAAGTTCACAGCTATGTCTAAAGGAGCACTTCTGCAGCTGTAGTCGAAGGTGTGCACATCGACACTGAGCATTCCACACGTAAACATGGTTCAACATGTAGCATCTGAGGGATATCTGTTCTACAACAGCCTTCCAAGTGCTCCAAACCTTAAAGTACCTACGATAACTACACCTGTGACTGTAACCAAGTATCCCTTCTATTCTTCACCAGGACAAGCCAATATGTAGGCAGTTTTCTTTGCTTAGAGGATGGAAGTGGTTTAAACACTGGCCCTTGCGAAGCCACAATGTACCAAAAGTACTATGCCCAACAGTTTTTTTTTTTTTTTTTTTTAAAGATGACCGGTAAGGGGATCTTAACCCTTGACTTGGTGTTGTCAGCACCACGCTCAGCCAGTGAGCGAACCGGCCATCCCTATGTGGGATCTGAACCCGGGGCCTTGGCGCTATCAGCACCGCACTCTACCAAGTGAGCCACGGGCCGGCCCCCCAACAGTTTTAACTTGTATAAAAATCCCACATCCCAATATTGGCCACCTCAAGATAAAAACAGAGAACTCCCTAAATGTTAACTGGCTCTATTCACCTAATACCACACATAAAAACCACATGGGAAGTATAGAAATTAAAAAAGAAGTAATGTTTACGTTTCTTAAATTATAAACAAAAAAGTATTTGTGGGAGAGTATGGCTGACAAATGGTCTACAGTGTAAATTTTATAATGAGGCAGACAAAAGTTGGAAGGCCAGTTAATTTTCCCCTTCTGTTCCAGCTTTGTCTCCTTGGGTATCCAAGGTTCATAATGTTAAGTTGTCTCTCAGTAATTGCATTATTAGCATGCTGTCTTTATATGACTCTTCATTTAATGTATCAAGTTTAGCAATGGCTTCATAAAAAGCTGTCTTTGCTCTTTGCAAGAGAGCAGGCCTTCTCTGGGGAGTTCAGAATCTCATCATAGAACACAGAGAAATTAAGGGGCAGACCCAATCTGATAAGATGCGTTGGCTGCATTTCCTTTTTGCTGATTTCAAAAGCTTCTTGGTATGCTTGTTGTGACTGATCCACAGTCCTTTTCTTGTCATCACCAGCAGCAACCTCAGCCAAGTCACAGTAGTAGTCTCCTTTCATTTTCAAACAGAAGACTTTGCTGTTTGCTTGTAAAGCATTGGGGATCAAGAATTTTTCCAAAAGAGACAGTATATCATTGTAGATATCTCTTATCTTGGTCTTAATTTTCTCTGTGTATTCTCGAACCATCTGCTGTTTTTTCTCAGCACTCTGTCTTTTGCTCAATACTTGAGACACCCTGCAAGATGACCTATGGGCTCCTACAACATTTTTATAAGAAGAACCGAGAGAAGATTCCTTTCCTCGTTGGACAAGTCAGCTCCTTGCTCAGTTACAGATTTCATGCAGGCCGCTGCATCATCATGTCGCTCAGCCTGCTCGGCCAGTTTGGCCTTCTGCTCCAGCTCATTTTTATCTATGATTTGGCAGTTCTGTGTTTGGACAGGCTGGTATTTGCTTAGGAAAAAGATGTATTTATCTGTGGACTAGAATAGAGTTTCCAGAAAATATTTTGAATACATCTGGACATCTAATATATGATAAAGTTGGCAATTCAGTTTAGTGGAAAATAGCTTATTTAGTAAGTTATATTGATACACTTGCCTCTCAATATAGATGAAAATTGTTAGAGTCATACTTTATACCATACAAAATATAAATTTTAAAAGAGTTGAGAATATAAATATAAAATATCAGCCTATGAAAAAATAAAAACTAGGGAACAATATTTGAATGTCCTCAGGATGGGGGAGATCTTTAACAAGACAAGAAACTCAGAAGTCATTAAAAAAAAAAAAAGAGCAGCTTTGACTATATAAATGTTAATTATGGCAAAAGTCATAAGCAAAGTCAAAGATATACAATAAGCTTGGTAAAAATATTTGCATTATATGCGATGGCATGTACTCTGATTTTAAAAGAGGTTCTACAAGATGAGAAAAAAAAGTCAGACAAGCAGAACATAGAAGAGGCCAATAAATAGGAAGGAAAGTACAACCTCACAGAGAGCCAAGTGTGTAACAAAATAAGAGTGAGATACAGTTTTCATTGCTCTCACGAGAATTAGAAGGGATTGATCACATTCAGACGAGGCAAGATTGTGAAATGCAACAATCTTCAGAAAGTAATCTGGCAGTATCCGTTAAAATAAAAAAACACAGACTTTCGACATAGTGATTCCACTTTGGAGAATTTACTCTACAGAAATAAAAGAATTATTTCCAGTGAAATATGTACAACAATGTTTATTATAACATTAATTATATTGACAAAAGACTAAAAACAACTTATCCATCATTAATGAAGTGATTGAAGAAATTATGGCATGTTTAGATTATGGCATACTTTACAGTTCTCTAAAAGAATGAGTTTGAATGTATTGATCTGAGAGGCTGTTCATGGTATATTAAGTGGAAAAAAAAAGCAACCAAGTTGCAGAGTAAAGTATATTTCCTTTAATGAGAAAAAAAATTTTAAATCCTATTTATAGAGCAAGCAAGCATGAAATACGACTGCTTAAAAGAAAAAACAAAAGAGGAGTAGAGATGTATACAAATATTTGTAAATTATGTAAGTCTGGGTGTCTAAAAGGGGCATCAAATAGCTAAATATTTGCTCCTTAAAATTTTACTCCTTTGTCCTGGGAAGAGCATGATTTTATAGAAAGTCTGTGTTCTTCTGGCTTGCTATTGGAGGTGTCTATCATTAGAATTAAGTGTAAAGGGGTCATTTCACCAAGATTTTCCTGAGGTTCACCTGCAGGTACATGACATATGTGGAAGGCAGAGAGAACATTTTCATAGCACCAGTGTGTTGCTGCATTGGTTCCTTCTTTGATCATCCATTTATTCAGTAAGTATTTATTAGCTCTTGCAATGTGCTGCAGCATGAGCCCACACCAGGTCCTGGGAATGCAGAGGCCTTGCTTTCATAGGCCGGGTAACAATGAGATAGATTGTCTCATAGGCGGGGTAATTAGATAGAAGCATTGGTGATATATACTCATATTATGAAGAGGAATGATGGATGAATTGTAGGTCCAATAAAGTGCTGGAGGACCCTCGCTGTCTCTGCAGAAGGCCTCAGACATACGAAGGATCTCCTTCCCCTCCTTTGTAGGGCAGGAGGGTCGTCTGCTTCTCAGTCTGTGGGTCATTTGTGCCATGGACTCAGATTGAGCATGTACTATGTGCAAGGCAGGCTGGTGTGAGAACTTCAGTGAACATTAAAAAGTTCTCCAGACTTTCTGTGCCTGGTGTTTAAGTGAAGAAACTCTTGCTTTGCACCCTGAGTTTGTGTGGTGTGATGTTCCATTTGTTTTTCCTCATTGGGTAGAGCCGTGCTAATAGTGTCTGTAAACAGTTTGTACCTAAACAGATGGTGTAATTTTTTTCAGCAATTGAAAGATAAAATATATTGCTGAAGGGTATCTCATTTCCACTTTTCTTATTTTGCCTAATTTTAGTCATTCATTCTTTCACTGGTCTGTCACCCAGATAGGTATAAAAGATAGCCTGAGCTTGGGAGTTGGGAGTGGGGGGTGAGAGATGGAAAGAATAGATTTGGGGTGGAAGGTAGCAAAATATGGGGCAAGGGAATGGCACTTAGTCCTCTTCTTGGGTTGTCATTCTCCCTGACGTTTTGTCGGCATTCAGCCTTCATTTGGGAGCTCTCTTTTCTTAGCTTTCATGAAATGTAACTTTCCTTTAATTAAAAACTTATTTTTAATTGACAAATTTAAAATTATGTATATTTATGGTGTACAGCGTGGTGTTTTGCCTGCCCACTTCTCTGTGCTTTCTCCACAAGCACCATGGGCTTGTCTTCCTCTCCCCAGTTCAGAGCAGGGGAGGCCTTTCTGAAGCTCTGCTTCCTGAAGTTATGTATTTTAATATTTTAAATATTAAAATATTTAAAGTAGTAACTGTTGTTATTAGTCAATGTTTAAAATATTAACTATTAGTGTAACTAAGTGCTTTTCTCCAATTAAAAACATAAGGACTTTAAAAATTATGTACTTAGAAAAAAACCCAGCATATATTGCAAACTTAATAAGCAATAACTTAGTTTATATAATGCAATAACAGTATGGTAATTGTCTTAGTCTATTTTGTGCTGCTATAACAGAATACCTGAGACTAGGTAATTTATCAAGAACAGAAATTTATTTTCTCATAGTTCTGGAGGCTGGTAAGTCCGAGATCAAGATGCCACCACTCAAATGGTGGAAGGCAGAAGGGCAAAAAAGGGACAAACTTCTTCTATCAAGCCCTTTTAAATGACATTAATTCATAAGGGCTCTGCCCTCATAACCTAAACACCTCCCCAAAGCCCCTGCCTTCCAACACTGTTGCATTGGAAGTTTCCAACACATGTATTTTTGGGGAAGCATTCAGACCATAACAGTAGTCAAGATACACACAGTCTTAGAAGACTCTAAACCAAAGGACTACCCCTGCCTCTGCCCCTACCAGACATTAGGTACTTGTAAATCCTTAAGATCTGTGACACTTAAAACTTGTTAGCCTTTTTTACTTGGAGACAGTTAATTGCAAAAATGACAAATATAAACCAGTTGTCTATTAGAAATCTTTCCAGGTTTATTCCTCACAAAGACCAAATCTCGGTTCTGATATTCTCATTGGTTTTCCCGGTAAGCTGTGTTGCATGGCTGTTGGCTGGACTGTTTTGATTTGGCTCATCCCGCTCACAAACCCACATGTTACTTCCCAGCGTGGCCCGATGTGTGTCTTTAGTGATGACGGTGGCTGTGTACTGAGTTTTTCTTTGCCTACCCAGGAGACTTGCACTGGATGTCCTGCTGTCACCTCTAACTTAACAAACCCCTCAAATTGATGCCAGGTGACTCGGTTCTTCTGTCCTTCACTTCTGCTTTCCACCCTGGGTTTGTGTTCTGTGATATTCCTCTTGCTTTTCCTCATTGGGTAGAACGGTGCTAAGAGTGTCCATAAATAGTCCTGAAGCCTAGAATCTACGATTTACTCTAATTTATCACTCTACTTCAATTCCAGTTTCTAATCGTAGGATCACAAGTCTCAGAATTGGAAGAGAATTTTTAATTCAGCCTAGTATCTCACATCAATTCCTTTTCTCTGTGGTTCTGTACCCTCCCTTGCCCTATTCAACTTGCTGTGTCTGAGGGTCAGTGACTGTGGGAATCTTATGGCATGTGGTGTTTGGGTGACTTCTTCTTGACAGATATTTAATAGCACTTCACACTGGGCAGGGACCTAGTCAGCTTTGTGGCATTTTAACTTGCCCAATTCCAATCATCCTGTACCAAAACTAGACAAAGACATCACAAGAAAACTACAGACCAAAATCCCTTATGAATATGTATGCAAAAATACTCAACAAAATGCTAGCAAACTGAATCTAGCAGCACACAAAAAAAGGATAATACACCATGACCAAGTGGAATATATCCCAAAATATACAAAATTCAATGTAATACATCATATTAATAGAATAAAGGACAAAAAGCCATAAAAAAATGAAGTTCTGATATATGCTAAAACATGGATGAACCTTGAAAACACCATGCTAAGTGAAAGAAGCTAGACACACAAAAAAGGCCACATGTTGTATGATTCTATTCATATGAAATGTATAGAACAGGCAATCCTATTAAGACGGAAAGTCGATTCGTGGTCACTAGGGGCTGGAGGAAGGAGGGAATGGAAAGTGACTGCTAATGGGGTCAGAGTTTCTTTCTGGAGTGATGAAAATGTTCTGGAAATAGTGCTGTGGTTGCACAATCTTGTGACTATATTAAAAATAGCTGAAGCTGGCTGGTTAGCTCACTTGGTTAGAGCGTGTTGCTAATACCAGAAAAAGAATCCTATAGCACCTAGCAGAATGTTTAGAGCAAGTAGATGCTCAAAGAAATATGAGTTAATTGATGGATGACAAGAACTAGAACTGCTGGAAATCTTCTTCTAGGCCACAAATATAGCCATTATTTGTTGAATAATAGGAGAGAAGCTAGCTCCAAGTAGCTTACTCCATGTAATCTCTAAGAAATTGTATCTCAGGAGTTGCTTTTGGCAAAGACTAAATTTTTAATTTCCAACTCTCTCTCCTCCTAAGCATCACTTTAATTTTTACTTTCAGCATCAGTATGACAACCTGTTCTACAGTGGCTGCCCTGGGAATGATGCCACTCTCCCTTTATCTCTACACCTGGTCCTGGAATCTTAAGCAGAATCTCACCATTCCATATCAGAATATAGGTCTGTATTGGACTTGTGAAATGGGGTAGTGATAGTAATGGTGATGGTACTAATCAATGCTATTGTTAATTATATATATCTCTTCGTACAGGAATTTTTTTGTATTATCTAATTTAATTCCCTGAATAACTGTACAGTATAGATTCTATTACTAGTCCAATTTTCTAGATGTTCAGGCTTAGAGAGGTTAAGTAACTTGACCAAGATTGTGTAGTTGGTAAATACAGAATTGAAATTTTAACTCTGGAATCTGACTGAAAAGTCCAAGCTCTTAACTCTTAATGAACAAGAGTTCATTTTTGAAAATAAAACCAGAGAATTTTCTTAAAAAAAAAACAACCCGAAAACAAAAACAAAAACACCTTCATATAATCAGACTATAAAGTAATTGGACTCTTTATGATCCAAAGTTTAACTGGATCTAGTGGCTCTAATTAGGCCTTTTTTCCCACACCTTCACCTTCACATTGCCTGTGAGCCTTGACTTTTTTTTTTTTTAAACAGATTGAACGTAAAAGATTCCTCCTGATTATTAAAGCTCGTCCTTGTCACAACCACACCCACATCTCTTTCATTATCTCCTCTCCTGGATGTTTTTCCTTATTAAGCTCTGCCCTTTTTCTAAAGATCTCCAGGGACTTCCTAGATTTGGAAGAGAAATATAGTGAAATGATCTGCCTGTGCTAGTTTGGTCAGAGCCTTTGGAGAAGTGATAGAAACTATGATTCTTAAAACTCTGAAGTGTCAGTCTGGACTCTCAAGCTTACAACCTATGACCTATCACTCAAAATTATGATTAGAGCCATCCCCTGATAATAGCTGGACCCCAGTGAGTAAAATTTGAGTGAAACCTTAATCTAGAAACCATGATTTTATGTACAACTTTTTCTGATTAGTAAATTACTTAATATATTCTGTTTTGATAATCTGTTCTGAAAGGTACTCACAAACCATTAAGACCCAAAATGTTATGAGCAAGTCATATAACTTTGGAGCCAGTATTGTAGGCACTTGGCCAGATTTGGAAAGCAGAACTGGAAAATGTCACTGGATGGCTCCTATTGGCAAGTGGACAGCCACCTCTGCTCTACTGAGCCTACCTTCAATCCTTTATTCACTGGTGCTAATTACAAAGGCATTTTTTTCCACCCACCTGGGGGTAACCTGGCTACACTTGGAAAATATGAGAAGTTACTTTGGTGGTATAACAAATGCTGTTTTTATGTCTGTAATAGGTACTGTTTATTTTGTGAAGCAAGTGACCCATTGGCCTCAGATAGGGAAATAATAGCTATGGTTAAGGAAGGTGACACCCATATATACAACCAAGGAATTTCACAGACTTAAAATGATCCTCTTGTTTTCTAATTACATTTTTGGTTGTCTCCAAAATTCCATGTGATTGTTAGAGGGATTCTGAGAGAGAAATGGTGGCCCAGGTATGGTGGCATGTATTAGCATCATATACCCTTCAAAAACTGTCTTTCCAAGATTTTATTCATTTTTTATTTTTGGAAATGGATGCAGGAGAAAAATGTAGCTTTAGTAAAGCTGTTGAGGTGGCTGGTTAGCTCAGTTGGTTAGAGTATGATAATAGCAAGTTGGTTAGAGCTGGTAATAGCAAGGTCCAGTGTTCAATCCCTGTACCAGCCAGCTGCAGAAAAAACAAAACAAAACAAAAATAATAAAGATGTTATCTAATTGAAATGGAAATTGTTGAGAAGAATTGGGCAGTTACGGTGGGAGGGATAATGTCTGATGGATTTTCTTTCTCTTTAGGAATTACCCTTGTGTGCCTGACCATTCCTGTAGCCTTCGGTGTCTACGTGAATTATAGGTGGCCAAAACAATCCAAAATCATTCTCAAGGTGAGCAGTTCCACGTCACAGTTAGCAAATGCTCAGACTCAGAGACATGAAAGACAGAAGTTGGCTGAGTAAACAAGCCGATCAAATACAGCCCCACACCCATCAGTGTTCCTGACGTGTCCTGCGGTTTTGCATGCAGCCCTTGTGTTTCCTCTGCCCCTATAAACCTTGTCCTGTTACTCCCATAGGCCCATGAACTGAGGCTTATGACACCCTGGACAACGTGGGACACTTGACTTAGTGACAGAAAGCTAAGGCATGTGTGTGAACAGAGAGAGCCCAAGCCCGTCCATTCCCAAGGCTTCACACAGGCGCACTCAAGGGGAAAACTGAGCAAACGTGCACGAGATGGACCCCAGCGTTTACGAACGTGGCTGGTTCCCTGGAAAAGCAGGGCAGAGGGCTGTCTTGCAGAAGCATTCTTGGGGGCAGCTTCAAGTTGTAGTTTGTACACATGGCAAGGGCTGCTGGCTACATGAGTAAGACTGTTTAAATGAAATCATCCAGAAAGCACTGAGGAGTGTATCTGTGGAATGATCGTAACTGGAACTTCCTACCCGCTCTTGATTTGCAGAGTTGTCTTTTGTTTGCCGGAGAGACAGGCAAATGTTTTTGATAAATGGATTTTAAAAATACCTAGCTACAGAGAAGGCATTCTCAGCAATGATGTCAATCTCCTACAGTGTTCTTCATTTTTCTGATTATTTATCATTTTAGTGAATATAAGATTATTATATGTGCTGCTTTCATGAAGATTTGAAAAATGTTTTAGTTATAGTTTCCATTTATAAAGAAATAAACATTTGGGTTAACTGGAAGTTCATCAGGTAAATCTCAGTTAATTTTATTGGGGTTCATGGTTTGGTTCAGGTTAAGCTCTTGCTGTTTGGCTCTACGTGACCCAATGCTGCCACTCCATTTGCCTGCATAAATGGATGCTGCTTTCCCGGTTTGGCCCAAGATTGAACACCTCTCACTATTCCCCCAGCACGGTGGAGAGCAAGCAGACGAACAGGCGGGCACAGAGGGCTGGAGAAAGCTGCCGTGTCGTGCATTTGGATTGCATGTGGATGACCTTAGCACAGAGAGTGCACACTTGATTTGCACTCTCTTTTTCCTCTGTACTCATGGAGTAATGTCCCTTCTTTTCTACACTTATTATTGTAATTTTCAACTGGAGAAAACAAGAGGAGAGGGTATTATCATGGCAACTCCTTACTTTTCAAGTACTCTATCTTACATTTCTTTCTTCTTTTTTTTTTTGGTGACTGGCTGGTGGGGGGATCTGAACCCTTCACTTTGTGACCTTGATGATAAAATACCGTGCTGTAACCAGCGGAGCTAATGGCCAGCCCCCAGTTACATTTCTTAAAAGGACATTGAACAGCAACACATGATTGAACAACAAGATCATGATTTTGGTGTTTCCAGATCCTCTATTAATCTACAAGTGTCAATGGAGAAACCAGATAAATTTTCTGTACACCAGTTTTATTATTTGTTAAAGAGCAGATTTAAAACTCCTTTCCTTTGGCTATTCCTTAGGATTTGTGGCAAAAATATTTAATATTCTAGAGCACTGTATTAGTCTGTTGCCTGTCGCTGAATCTGTTCTGAAAGGTACTCACAAACCGCTGATAACAGGATACATGAAATTGGGTAATATATTTAAAAAACGAAATTTATTTCACAGTTGATTAGAGTGCGGTGTTGTAACATCAAGGTTGAGGGTTCAGATCCCCATACCCACCAGCTGCAAAAAATAAAAAGAAAGAAAAAGAAAAAAAGAAAAAAGAAAAAGAAATTCATTTTCTACAGTTTTGGAGGCTGGGAAGTCCATGGTCTAGGGGAGCCACTTCTGGTGAGGGCCTTCTTCTGGGTGGAACTCTGTAGTCCCATGGCGACACAGGAAATCACATGGCCAGTATGGCAAGAGCTCTTTCACGTGCTCTCTTTATAAAGCCACCAGTCCACACCCATGACAACACATTACTCCATGAATGGACTAATCCATTCACAAGGGCATAGTTTTCATGATCCGGTCACCTCTTAAAGGCCCACCTCTTAACCCTGCCACACTGGGGATCAAGCTTCCAATGTGAGCTTTGGAGGGGACAAACATTCAACCCATAGCAAGCACCTTAGTAAAAAACCAGGCTAATTTAATCATTATTTTAGGATAAGTCCATTCTCTGTTCTTAGTCCTATTTTAATTTTAGATCTGACACATTTTCTGAACAAACTTCAGTTTTTCTCATTTCCTCTTGGTGAATTTTAAACTGAAATTCCTTTTTGGTAGAAAGAGGAAGGGGAGATTTTACAATGAGAGGCTTTCTTTGTGTGTTTCAGCATCTCCCCGATAGGCAGGGGCTCAGTCTGCCCCTGTATTTGAACAGTAAAACTGGCCCCCAGAGCACATCTATGATACATTTGTTTGTTTTGTTTATTTTTTGTTTCTTTGGTTCCCCATGACCACCTTCCTCCATACCCTGAGTCATTTCAAATCAAGTGTGCTGTTGACATGGCATGAATGGAAGCTTGCCAAGATCTTGATTTTCCCAAATTGTCCCCACCCGTGTTTTCTTCCTATTTGATCTAAAACTCAGAGTGTTGGAATTTTGTTGTTGATTTTTTGTTTCAGTTTTTGTTCAACAACATAAATAAGAGACAGTATTTATTTGGGAGAGGACACAGGTCTCTGTCAGATTTCTCCTATTACGTTAATCTTAGCTCAGATTGTCTAATGGAGGATAGGTACGTTTCATTCAGAGGAGAGAAGGGCGGGGATCAAAGCAGTAGGAGCTGCTGGTGGTTGCGGGGATGGTGGGAGGAGAGGCGACCGTCAGGCAGCGCAGACCTGAGACAGGAGCCTGCCAGCGAGGAGTCTTAGGGGTGTGTGTAGGGGCTTCGGATACTTATTGTCAGATTCCATTTAATTTACAGTTTGTCCTATCCACAAAAAACTCTACTATCCAATCCTTCTGGCCAAATCCTCTGCTTGAAGGGGAAAGTTATTGATCATAAAATAAGAAGACTTTGATTTATGTCAAACCCCATCAATTTCTAGCGTAGCCAAGACACTTAACCACTTTGGAGCTCAGGTTTCTCCTGTACAAAATGAAATTGGATTCAGTGGTCTCTAAGTCTCTTCTTTGTTCTCAAATTTCTAAGTTCCAAGCCTTTTAGAGCCTTGATGGATTTTGCCTCACAGAGTAAAAAACCCACAATGTTTACATATTCTTATTTTATTGGTTTACTTTAGACCGGGGTCATTGTTGGTGGGGTCCTCCTTCTGGT
Source organism: Galeopterus variegatus (assembly GCF_000696425.1). Taxonomy (NCBI): domain Eukaryota; kingdom Metazoa; phylum Chordata; class Mammalia; order Dermoptera; family Cynocephalidae; genus Galeopterus; species Galeopterus variegatus. Next base: position 64,525 of record NW_007726507.1, read on the forward strand.
GGTCGCTGTTGCTGGTGTGGTACTGGCGAAAGGCTCTTGGAATTCAGACGTCACCCTTCTGTCCATCAGTTTCATCTTTCCTTTGATCGGCCATGTCATGGGCTTTCTGCTGGCACTTCTTACCCAACAATCTTGGCAAAGGTACAGTTAAATTATCATTACAAATTGGGGCATGTAATTTAGAAATACTGTGAAGTATTAAAAGTGATAATGCTCCATGTTGGTATGTCTGTAATGAGACAAGTGTTATCACACAAGGATGGAGGGGACACAAATCAGTATAAACTCTGTGGAAGGCAATTTAGTATCGTATCAGTAGCCTTATAAGTATTTATAGTTGTTAACTCAGTAATTTTACTTTTATAAATCTGTTCTAAAGCTAGCACCATCAGATATGCTCATGAATATTGATGTGCTAAGATGTTAATTGCAGTGGTTTTTATAAATATAAAAAATGGAAAAAATTTAAATATGAAACAATAGGGAGATATTTAATTTATGATGTATTCATGTGATGGATATGGTGCACTAATTTTAATGAATTACAAAATACTTAAGATATAAATTTAGATTAAATAAGAATAGAAAATGGCATGTATTTTGATTCCCACTTTGTAGAAGAAAGTGAAAAGAGCTCTGTGCATCAAAAAATTGTAGAAGAAATACACCATATGTATTTTTTCTAAGTTTTTCTATAAATGTGTACTACTTTTAAAATCAGAAAAAAATTATTAAAGAAAAGTAAACTATGGGGCCGGCCCTGTGGCTCACTCGGGAGAGTGCAGCTCTGGTAGCACCAAGGCCGCGGGTTCCGATCCTATATAGGGATGGCCAGTGCGCTCACTGGCTGAGCGTGGTACGGACAGCACTGTGCCGAGGGTTGTGATCCCCTTACTAGTCAAAAAAAAAAAAAAAAAAAAAAAAAGTTTGGGAAGGGGGGGGGATTATTAAAGAAAAGTAAACTATGGGGCCGGCCCTGTGGCTCACTCGGGAGAGTGCAGCTCTGGTAGCACCAAGGCCGCGGGTTCCGATCCTATATAGGGATGGCCAGTGCGCTCACTGGCTGAGCGTGGTACGGACAGCACTGTGCCGAGGGTTGTGATCCCCTTACTAGTCAAAAAAAAAAAAAAAAAAAAAAGTAAACTATGCAGTTGAATTCCAAAGAGTTTGGGAAAATTTTAATTGGCCTTATGCTACTTCCCATCCATATGGGGAACATTTAGGATTGTACAAGCACTGGGTAAGGTTCCACCCAGTCTATCTCATGTACCTCTTCCTACAACCCCGAGAGGCAGATAGTATCACGAGCCTCAATATACTGAGGAGCAAACCCTCCAGAGAAGTTAAGCAACTTGACTAAGTTCATGGAGCTAGAAAAAGGTGGAGTTAGGATTTGAACCTAGATTTGTTTCTGAAGTCAACACTTAGGAACATAGACTGCTGAGAGGTTGAAATATAATTGGGTATGTAGAGAAAGTACTCCTATGGCAAGTGAAGTCAGCAATCTTGTCTTTTTCAAACCTGATGGCCTGACAAAGATCAGGACTGCGATGTGCTTTTGCCCTGTGAGTGGAGCAGATGTGAGTTCCATCTTTGTAGCTTAATCACGTCAAGTTATTGAAAAGGGTCTGAAAGAAGGAAGGATAGTTTGAGGAAAGTGTAGCAAGCAAAAGAGTAAGTAGAAACAAAGTGTGAGCCTCAGAACTTGCCCTGTGCCATCGATAATATTTTCACCCACACACAACACACCTGTTTCCTCCACATTCCAGTCCAGCTTGCACATAGATGCTAGTTTATCCTCTGAAACGCCTCTTTCCTTCCTTTACTTCTGTGTATAAAAACCTGCAGGCTCCCTTTCTAAACTGGAGTCAGATAAAACTGCTTACCCCACTCCCCAAGGTCCTGCCCATGTCTCCTCCTCTCCCCGCTTTCTTTTTCAGGTGGGGTTTATTTCATTTTCTACAATCAGAAAACCAATAAAATATAGAAAAATAGAAAGTAGAAAAAAAATACTAAACCCTTTCACCAAACACAACCATTTCAGACACTTGGGTTTCTTATGTGTGTTTGTTTTCAAGTGCTGTTGAGTTTCTGCTGCTTCATATCTCAGCCTTCCATTCTCCTGTCCTCCAAGCCTCTGCCTGTGCAGATTGGCTCACAGTGTGTGCGGTGCCTCCTGAACAGGCCATGCTCACACCCGCCCCTCATACTTTAGTGTCTATTGTTTTTTCTCAAATTAAATGCCCCTTCCAAGTTTTCCATCCTTTAATCACACTCCTCTGTGAAGCCTTCTGTAATCACTTTTGCCACTTTTCTGAATTTCAACATCTCTCGGTCACACTTTGTCTTGTGTTGTTACGGAACCTTTTCTGTGTGTATATCTTGTCTTTCCACCCAGGTTCCTAGGGCAGAGTTCACAAGGCCCTTCTCTACTGTGCTTCTCAGAAGACGACCCTACAGAGTAGGCACTCGACAAATAACGATTGAATGAGGAACATTTTTAATGGCTTAAGCTCATAGCTTATGTTTACTGTTATACAGAAGAGAAAATTTAAGAATAGTCTCATAACTAGTATGTAACTCTTGAAAAATGTTTAAATTGGCAGATGCAGAACGATTTCCTTAGAAACTGGAGCTCAGAACATTCAGATGTGCATCACCATGCTCCAGTTGTCTTTCACTGCTGAGCACTTAGCCCAGATGTTTATCTTCCCATTGGCCTATGGCCTCTTCCAACTGTTGGATGGATTTCTCATTGTTGCAGGTGGGAGAACCCCCTTTCGCTAGACTTGACTGAAAATTGGTTAAACCAACTTACTGATTTCTTTTTCAATCCCAACTTGGCTTGTGCTGCCCCTGTGACACATTTTTAGCATGATATTTCAGGGGACAATACAGTGCATAAACACTTATTTACTTTGACACAAGTGGGAGTTTCACAGAAATATATAAAAAACCATCTTATAAGTATTAAACAAATATGCTTCACCATAACCAGTGTACTACCAGAACTTAGATTCCGTGACTTGTTAAGACAGGGTCTCCATGAGCATTCATTGATCAAAAAATGACGTTTACCAAACTTATGCATTTATTTGTTATGTCTCATTAAGAGCCTTGAGATCTCCCAAATGCCAAGTTATTTCAATGTTTCTGTGACTAAGACTCGTGCTGAATGGTTGTGAAATATTTTTCAAATACAAAATATAATGCATGTATACAAATAACTATAGACAAATATTGAAATACTATATATATATCTCCATACAGCCAAATAGACATTATTTTGCAGTCAATTATTATGTAAGTTTATAGAAGGTAAATTAGAAGTATACATATATATGTGCATTGTCGGAAAGGCAAAATGTCCACCAAACAGAGAAGGTATCTTGAGACCAAAGAACAAAGCAGGAAGTTCCATGTGGTAAAGCAAAGAATTTTATTAAAGTGTAATGCACAGGATAATGGATCGGGTGGGCTACAACCTATAACCCAGAGGTATAGGTGTGGTTTCTCTGTGCCACCTCCTGGTTGAGTCCAAGTTTACACAGGCAGTTCACACAAAGCAGTGGAAAAAGCCAAGAAGTAATTACTAACTAAGGAACAAGCTAACGTCACTAAGTCCAAATGTCTTATGACAATGATTACTATTTTTGGTGGTCTTGTGACGCAGGTAGCCAGACTGGCTGTTGTCACATCGGTACTTAGTCATTAAGTCCCTTCTTTGTGTGTCAGCAAGCTGTTTCTACCTATTGTTCTAAGTACCTCACCCCTAGTTACTGTATAACTTCTGTGGGCAGGTTCACACAAAGGACACAGCAAGTGTAAGGGCTTCAAGATGGAGTAAGTTATGCTCACAGTGTCACACACGTGCACAAACACACACACATATCTTGGGCCATTGTAAATTTTTACTGTCATCTGGGAACAGGCTCTGAGTCTCAATGATTACTAATGTAACCGATTATATACTGATTACTAATTATTATACACTGATTACTGATACAACAATCAATATTAACAGTGTAAGGAAAACTTGGCGTTTAATTTTCCCGTGAGATGAGAGAAATCCTATCACAATAAAACAGCTGGTCTTAGAGCCAAGTTTTAATTCCTTGTTATGGTGAGACCATGAGGGAGGCATCATGTCTGGCTCATTCCCCGCTACATCCCAGCACCCAGCACAGTGCCTGGCTCTTAGTAAGCACGCCACAGGGATTTGCCAGCTGAATGAACCATCTGTCAGTGACCTGATGAATGTCTCACGAATGGTTCATTACAGACAGAAGAGGGATTCTGATACACTGAATCATTTCATTCCATAGCTTTTTCTCTTTTCACCCTCCTTTTTCCTGTGTGTTTTTACATAAATGATGAAAAGTAAACAAACCCCAATGTATACAATGTCACCAAAGGATACTCGATTCTGATACACTGAATCATTTCATTCCATAGCTTTTTCTCTTTTCACCCTCCTTTTTCCTGTGTTTTTTTACATAAATGATGAAAAGTAAACAAACCCCAATGTATACAATGTCACCAAAGGATACTTTGCTAAAGTGATTTTTAATACTCGTATGTCTTAACACCTAGCATATCAGACATACAAGAGGAGATTGAAGAACAAACACAGAAAAAAGAACCCAGATTGTGCAGAAGTCTGCCATAAAAAGAAATCCACTTCTTCCAAAGAATCCAGGACCTTCTTGGAGGTGAATGAAGAAGCTGCCGTAACTCCTGAGCCATCAAGGCTAATGGATCGCCACAGGGCTCTCGAGCCTGTCGGGCACATCACTTCTTGTGAATAGTGGGGACTTGCTGACCAGACTGGTCCCCTGTCTTCCTTGGGGCCAGTACAGGTGGCACAGAGCTGATGCATGAATGTCATTGGTGGGGACTGTGTGGATATTTAAGTGTCCAATGTTAGAATATTTATATTTTTGTGTGGATTGTGAATTGTGATAGGATGGCATTTGAGAATGTTTTTGGCCCATTTCAGGGAGTTCTTTTCAGGGTTTTACACAACATATTTACTAGTTGTTGTGTGTGTTCCTGTCTTCCCATGTAGCGAATAGTGCCTGGAAGTAGGAAATACCTTCATTATGTGAAGTCACCCCTCACATTGTGCATTTTTATCTAACAAGAGTTAGGACTCAAATAGAGGAGACGTCACCTCATACTGCAGGGCAAGGCACATGACTTCTTGACTTTGGGTGGGTCCTTTGGAGCGCTGGGAAGGAAACACACAGCTCTTTATAATAAATGGGGCCCTTTTCTCAAATGATTGTTAATTTTTAAGGACTTAACATCTTTTCTGATTATAAATGTAATATATCTTAGAGGGAATTTAAAGAATATATGAGGTAAAAAAGTGAACGCCCTGTATTTTCATTCCCTAGAGACAGACACATGTAGATACTTCTAATCTATGTATATACCCCGCACCATGTTAAAACCATTGAGATCATTCCTTATATACTGTTGTGTAAGTCACTTGATGACATATTATGGAATATCTTTACATGTCAGTCTGTGTTGACCTACCTCATTCTTTAGAACAGTGGCTATGTAGAAGTATCCCATTGCATGGAAGGACTGTAATTCATTGAACCAATCCTTATTCATGGGCATTGAGATAGCTTTCAACTCATCAGTATTACAGTGCTGCTACAACCACCCTTGCCCTTGGGTGAGTATTTCTGTAGGCTCACTAACTCCGACTTGACTTGCGTTGCCAGGTGAGCGCTGGTTGAGATGTTGGACAGATTATTCTCTAGTGATGTTGGACAGCAGTCCACAGAGGGCCTGATTTCCCAGTCTCACCAGTCCAAGGAATGATCAATTTCGATTTGTTGAAACATCTCATTTAAAATTACATTAAAAAAATTATGAGTGAAGCAGAGCTTTCTTTTATGATGATTTGCCTATTCATGTCCTTTGCCTACTTTTCTATTGTATTTTTTCCTTTTTGATTTATAGATTTAACGCAACGATAGGGACTATGTTTTTGTCCAGTGTATTGTCAACATTTTACCTACTGTCTTTTATCTTTTGTTTTTCTATATCTTTTGACATACAGAAGTTTTATATATTTACATTTTCAGCTTTATTAGTCTTTTTAAAAATGTTTTTTGACCTTGATATCTGCAAAATATTAGAATATTCATATTTTGTGTGTGGATTGTGAATTGTGATAGGATCCCTTTGTGAGAAAGTATTTAGCACCCTTTCAGGGAGTTCTTTCTGGGGGCTTATATATTTACTAGCTGCCGTGTGTGCTGCTTGTCTTCCCATGCAGTAAATAGTGCCTGACAGTAGGTAAAATCTATCTTTTCCTATTTTGACATTATTAAAAATATTTTCCCATGTATTTTTCTATTACTATTATGGATTAAATGTGCATGTGTTTATTTCATTTTGAATTTATTTTTTTCTCTATGGTGTGTTAAGAATCTAATCTATGTATATACCCTGGACCATGTTAAAACCATTGAGATCATCCCTTATATACTGTTGTATAAGTCACTTGATGACATATAATGGAACATCTTTACATGTCAATATGCGCTGACCTACCTCATTCTTTAGAACAGTGGCTATGCAGATTAATTATCCCAGCATCATATATCGACTCAGTTATCTTTTCTCAACTAATTTGAAATGCAACTTTTATCACATAACTTCCTATGTAAGGTGGTTTTGTTGGGAATCTGTTTGATTCCATTTGGTGTCTATTCTCATTTGTAAGTTTTGAAATATGAGAGAAAGTGTATTGTTTGAGATTTAATGCTTTACAACTTTATTTTGTAAGTATTCCCAGTAACTTGTGGGTTAATTTGATGACAATGACTATTATGGTATTTTCACAACAATTTAGGAAGGCTTTTTGGTAACACAGATAGAACCCCTTTTGGTCTTGGAGTCACAAGCATTTTTTTTTTGGTGTCTGGCCAGTACAGGGATCCAAACTCTTGACCTTGATGTTACCAGTGCCACGCTCTAACCAAGTGAGCTAACCAGCCAGCCCAACGAGTACTATTTATATGGAGAAGAACTGTGCAGATTTGTGACATGATTTTAAATTCTTAACTGTTGCTTTACTACTTGGGAATTCCCACATACACATTTGATAAATGTCTGTGTATTGAGGAGCTAGTCTGAGCTATGTACATGCACATGGGATAGCAGTAATGAGGCAGAAAGGGTTGCTGCCCTTGAGACAAGACCTGGGGATAGCCAAGAGTGACAGCAAGAGACCATCATGGGAGAGGGTCTCCAGTCCGTGAACACCTACAAGGCCTGCAAGAAGTTCAGCGACTGCTACTTGGGTTTCATATTCACCATCATGAGCCCCAACGACTATACGGTATCCAACGTGCGCTGCTGCCAAAGCAATGGCTGCAACCGTGGCTCAGTGTCCCCTCCTCACAACAGACATACTGAGAAGGCCTGATGTGCCTGCCAGCATCCAGGAGACATGCCTAGGGACCCCACTGCGTCTACTTCGCTGGCACCGTGGCAGCGTGGTACTTTCAACACTCAATTTGACCCTCGGAGCTGTGCTGCAGACAGTGCCTGCTATACCAAGGCTGGGCTCAGGAAGCCTCAGCCTTCTCTCTCTCCTCTTCTGTCGAGCAGACTGCCTTCCAGTCCCTCAGCCCCCCGGCAGGGCTGAGTGAAGAACTGAGAAAAGGCTGGGCTCAGGAAGCCTCAGCCTTCTCTCTCTCCTGTCGAGCAGACTGCCTTCCAGTCCCTCAGCCCCCCGGCAGGGCTGAGTGAAGAACTGAGAAATATGTGGACTCAGGTCCCCATTTGTCCTCAGCTCCCCATGTGATTATAAATTAAACAAGTAAACAGAAGAAGAAAAAGGAGGGTTGCTGCCCTCGTGGAATTGATAGTCTAGTGAGGGAATAGATCGCTGCAATGAACATGGTCAATAGAGTGAACAGAGATTCCCACATCTGAGTATTACCATGAGTTTTAAAGAATCCTTAAAGAACGACTTCCTAAGTTGTTTCTCTACAAAGACACCTAACACAACATGGTAAAATCCAACACTGTTCTGGAAGCATTCACAATATGGTCAGTATTTACCATAGGCAGGACATCCCCAGGATGAGGGACAGGTAGGTCTTACCACAGGCCATTCTTTAAGATAGAAACAACACAATTCAATGTAAGGCTTGAAAGCAGTCCTGTCAGAAGACTGCCTCCTCCATAGATGGTTGCGAATCATGTTACCTGTCAAGGAGGCCATTCATCACCTTTGGGACATAGAATATAACTAAAAAAAGAGCTCTAATTGAGTAAATTGCAATCTAACTGATCTACATGACCATGAGCCTTACATAAAACACAGAAGTGGGGCCAGAGGATTAATGTTAAGTAGAACAAGTCTAGCTGTGTCTGGAAAAGAGCCAGCTGGATAATCATCACAGCATAATATAGAGGAAATAATCTGGGCTTCGCCAGGGCTACCTGTTGTATTCCACCTAATAGCTAGGATGCCTGTAGAATGGTGGGTTGAAGCCAGTCAGACCTGAAACTGAATCCTTACTTTGGTTATTTGGGCAACCTTGGGCAAGTGACAATCACTCTGGACTTGTTTCCTCTCTAAAAAGGGTGATAATGCATTCAATCCTATACAGCCTGAGTAGGTAATGTGAAAAAACCTGATACAATGCATGAGAAGTTATCAGTGTTACGCCCCCTTCCCTTTTCTTGTGCACTCACAAATACCCCTCATGTTGAGGGTCATCCAACCTCTAGGTAACCTCTGACCAGCCTTTGCCTGTATTTTGCCCATGAGGAGGAGCCCTGCTTGAATGTCCAGGATTCTCATTCTGCAATACATAATTCCCTTTTAAGCTAATACATTGGCAACATGATTTATCATTCAGTATCCTGACGGTTTGCTTAGCATGACATTTGGGTAATGAATAAAATTTTGTTTCTAAACCTGCAAAGCTGAAGACTACTTTCAAATACTTTCTATTCATGAGTCTCTTCAACAGTTACAAATTCAGATACTTCTGCAGCAGGAAGATCTTAAAACACTGACACAGTGTTAGCTACTAAGAAATGGAAACCGAGGCTGAACTGGAAAAGCACACTCTGCTTGCTGCTATGCAGTATCCATTGCTTTCTTTGTCATTATTAACAGAACCAAGAGTTTGTTTGGGACAGCAGTATCCCTGGCTAACAGTAACTTTCTTGAAGCTAGAGGTAGGCATGTGACACAGTTTTTGCTAATAACATAGAAGCAGAAGTCTACTAGTGATTTCTGGGAAATTTTCTTTCTTGCCTTAGGCACTGACTGGCACTTTCTCCTTGTCAATTTCTATTTTCCTTCTGGAATGTGGATGTAATAGCTGGTGCTGCAGCAGCCATTTCCAGACCATGAATACAAGGCCAGGATAATTACAGAGCCGTTGACATTCTTGAGCTACAGAATCAACCCCAGAACTGCCTACTTCTGAACTTGTTTTCTTTTTTTTTTTTTTGTCTTTTGTCTTTTCTCCGTGTCCGGCAACGGATCGCAACCCTCAGTGTTGCCCCCGTACTGGACCGGGGACCGGCAACGGGATCGCAAGCCTCGGTGTTGCTCCCGCGCCTCGCTCAGCCAGTGAGCGGGAGCCGGTCTGTATGTGGGATCCGAACCCTCGGGCGGGAGCGCCGCTGCGCTTCCCAAGCGGCGCACCATCCAGTGCGTCACCGGGCCGGCCCTGAACTTGTTTTCTTAAGGAAAGAAAATAAATCTCTAATTTGTGTAAGTTGTTTGCTTGGTTTTCGGTTACTTGCAGTCAAATACAAGGGTACTTCAAAAAGTTTGTGGAAAAGTCAAATTGAAAGATAATACAAATCTTTTCATGAAGTACCCTTGTACAATCCCAAATTGATATATTAAAATTTAAACTGGCCTAAAAATATTATGCAGGCCAGACCATAATTTGTTATGTTGATCTCCACCATAATAATGTTCCTTGAATATTTCTGAGTTGAGTAAAATAGGAACACATTCTGTCACTATCAAAATGTCTACTGGCCTAAAAATATTATGCAGGCCAGACCATAATTTGTTATGTTGATCTCCACCATAATAATATTCCTTGAATATTTCTGAGTTGAGTAAAATAGGAACACATTCTGTCACTATCAAAATGTCTATGACTGGAAGATAGCTGTGGTAAGCTGTTCTTTTCTTGATTTATCACATTACATTTAGATAACTAGGCATTTTTAAACCAAGAGATTTGGCAGGCTGTCTGGAATCAGAGATGTAAAAAATCTGATCTTTTCTCAACAGCCATTTCTCTACTGTTTATGATAATTCAGAAATATCTCTAATGACATCTACCAAAGTTTTGATTGGGGATAAAATTATGTTTTAATCCTGCAGTGCTCAGGACTGTACTAAGATACATTCTTCTACAATATGCAATTGTAGTTCAGTTTTATAGATATGCTCCATTACAATTTGTGTTTCCTGTAGCATAGATTGTCACGGGGAAACAGCTGCTCTAACTACATTTTCCAGCTTTCCTGTACTCAGGGGCCATCATTGGGTCAGTTCTTGCTGATAGAATGAGTGGCAGTGATGTGCTTTGTTTCCAGGCCCGGCCTGGCTCACAACACCTCTCCGTACCTTTTCTTGCAGGGAGAGTGGAGGCAAGTCCCAGGATGACCTGGGAAGCCAGGTGTTGTGACTTCCATCAGAGCCTGGGTTCCTAAAAATTGAGGGAAGGAGAGCTGCCTGCTGAACTGTTCACCTGCCCACAAGAGTTAGATCAATTAGAGATAAACTATTATGTTTGAGCTTTTAGATGTTTTGGGGTTATATCTCCTAATACTCAGCTAATACCTAGTGTGTTATGAGCTGAATTGTATTTATGCATCAGTTTGATATTTGAATGCATCCATGTGCCACCATGGCCATGTCCTCACCTTGCTTTCTAACCAGAGTGGCCCTAGCAAGTGGTTCTTACCATTCCATGGTGTTGGAGCCAGTCCCAGATGAGGGCAGTAACTTGTTTATTACAACGTTTCCATTCAGGGTTGTAAACCTAAACCTACATTTTCTTCCCACAGTTTCCATTTCCCAGCTTCATTCTTTCCAGAAAAAGTATCCTCCAGCTTTGCCCTCTCCCATCTCTGTTGACTTTAGATGGTAGCTAATCGCCTCCAGCTGCACTGGCTCCTAGCGCTCATCTGGCTTCTTTTCAGATGCCTATGGCAGGAAAACAGGCCCTCATGATCTCAGCTCACTCAGAACATGGATTTCCACATGTCTTTTAGAGGAATAGAAACCTTTTTTTCCCCCAAATGAAAATTTTGGCCACAGCCCAATCTATAAAGACTCTTTTGACTGAAGTGGGGATGGTGGTGGTGAGGCTTCTCTTGCCAGATTCAGAGGAAATTTTGAGATAGGATCCAAACTTGTTACCTGGTGGGGAGCAAAACATATTACCATGGAGCTTTATGTATTTACTCATTTTGTGTTTTGCCTTCCAGTAGCCTCAGATCCTTAGGAACAGATCCCAGCAAATTGCTGCACTTAGGGTGAAATCAGAAATTCTGAATCAGAAATTCAAGTCAGCTAGCTCAGAACTGTGCAGTCTTCTGAGGATGAGCAAAGCAGTTTCCTGGGCCTTGGAATGGTGCCACTCACGGCTGCATGGAGGAGTACTGTTAGAATTAAGATTTAGTGAAACAAATACTGAGAATCAGAGACCTGCTCAGCCAAAGCAGGCTTTTTGAGGCTGATCTCTTTTCCTTCTTATTTGGCAGAACCAAATATAAACCTCCCAGGTAGTATAATAATGTTTTCTTTGATAACCCCTTGCTCAGCTGAGTATTCTGAGTATTACTGAGAATATTCTGATTTACGTATCAATTAGGCACAGTAAACTGGCACCACTCACAGGGAGATAGAAGGAAGGGAGGCAGATTCTGAATTTCTTAGTGGCTGTTAGGCCAGTATGTGACCTTCATAGTAGCCCTTAATGAAGATCTACCAGGATTTCTGACAGCACTCCCATTCCCTATTACTGGCATGACTGGGACCAATTGAGGAGATGGGAAGTTGGGGTCTAGAGGTCGCTGCCGTTCCAGGGGCCTGGGTGTTGTTAAAAAATCATACACTCAAAATGTCTGCACAGCTTTGGCTTGTTCATGTTTTAAGGTGTATATTTATTTACAAAGTGAGATGATGCATTACAAACAGATGATGCAGTTACAGACAGACATCTGATAACTACATTTTTCATGAAAAAGTATATAAATATATTACAGGAAATTCTATATAGTAAACATTAGAAACTGATACAGTAAACATTTGCTATTTTCTTTCTATGCCAATATTACTGTCATTTAAAGCTTAAATACCGGTTTCAAGTATCCCCTATAAAATAACCCTATTTTTATTAAAATACTGGAAATAATTTTTGCTATAAACAAGATTGGTGCATTAAAAATTGACTCAGAATGTCCTTGTAACAATGTCCACTATAATCAAATGCTGCCTTTAATCACCCCTAAGATCTGCATTGTTCAGTTAGTGTTAAAATTTTTAAAATAATGATCGTATGTTAAAGTAGCTGTAAAAATACAGCATTTCAACAGTATTTATTGTGATGAAGAATACCCCTCTAAGGTAGAGGAGAATAGGCATAATGATATTGTATGGACTTGCTGCTCTGTGATTTCTATTTGGAACAGAGAGCAGGAGTCTGCCGGAGGCTGAGGAGAGGATGGAAACATCCAGACGGCGGCTCTTTCATGTCATTTCAGAGGCTGAGGCTGCTCTTCCTGCTCTTCTTCAGCTTGAAGACGTGTCAGGACATAAAGAATGACTTGATAGCAGAAAATATATTGATCCTATGGCCAAAAAATAAAAAGAGAGAAAGAGATGGAAGTAGTGTTTAAATAGTTTTGAAAATATGGAAAAATTTTCTTAGGATGTTGAATGTAAGAAGCAGGGTATAGAATTGTGTGGTGTCATAAAAATTATAAAAAACAGAAATCAGACTGATTAAATGAGGAAGAAAAGCCTGGGGTGGGGTGAGGGTGAAACCATTCCAGAGTGCTAGCTGCTCTGATTGGTGGGCCAAAGCATTTTTTTGTGCTTCAATAATATTTAATGGAAAAATAACCTTCCTACAAAACTTCTTCTAGATTTATTGAACTCATCCTGATGTTTCAAAATGTCAAGAAATTAATAGCTAAGAAGCAATTCAAGATAATTTTCTTCAAATATTTTGGAACAAAAGAATATAGAAAATAAAGTTGTTTGACAATAAGCTCTTTTGGGGCTGGCCCCGTGGCTCACTTGGGAGAGTGCGGCGCTAGGAGCGCTGAGGCCGTGGGTTCGGATCCTGATAGGGATGACCCGTGCGCTCACTGGCTGAGTGTGGTGCAGACCACACAGTGCTGGGGGTTGCAATCCCCTTACCGGTCAAAAAAAAGGGAAATAAACTCTTTTGGTTAAATTATTCTCCATTAAGTTGATGGTACAGAAATCCAAGTTCCTTTGTTATCTGGCAAGGAATTAATGAGTTTGAAAATAAACAGAAAAAATCATAGTGTATTAAATAGAAACTAATAAAATAATAACCACAGTTGAATCTCACTTAACATAGTTGCATGTTTGCATAAGGGGTTATCAAAAGTTCATGGGAAGATTTGTGTTATCTTTTAATTTCATTTTTCCTCAATTTTTTTGAAGTACCCTCATATGTGTGAGCACAGATGTGCATGCACATGTGTTTAGGACAAAAAGTGTCCTACTCTCAGAGGCAGAGAGTTAGGAATACAAGTGGCTTTTTAATTTCCTTTCAGTTCACCTGTGTTTTAACTTTTCCACATTTTCCAGACAGTCATCCTTGACTCCTCTTACATTAGCAAATCCGCTTCACATAATGTCCTCTTTCACTATGGCCACACACACCACTCTGGTCTGGGCCACCCCTGCTTGCCACCTAACTGACTTCCCTGCTTTGAACCCTGTACCCTCATGCCCAGATCAGGCCTCATTTTAACAAATCAGCCAGAGAGGTCCTTTAAAATGTGTCAGATCATGTCACTCCATGCTATAATACTATGGTGGCTCCCATTTCACTCAGGAAAGCCCTGGCCTCTGTCACCTCACCTTTGTCTCCCCTCCTTCTGCTTTCCTCCTAATCCCCTTCACCTCAGCCACATTGGTTGTGACCACTCCTGGGTACACTCCCACCTTGGACTTCCACGCAGGTGCCATTTGCCTGTAAGGCTCTTACCCCCAAGTATCTACATGACTCCCTCCTTCACCTCCTTCAAATCTTTGCTCAAGTCTTACTTTCTCAATGGTGCCAGACTATTTAAAATTGTACCCCCAATCTGCCATGATTGATTCCCCTTACCTACTCTTCTCTAAAGCACTTATTGCTTTCAGAAATCCTACATAATTTACACACTTAATATGTTTATGGTTTGCCTTTTCACCACCCCACTAGAATATCTTTGTTATTCTAGCAGGGGTCTTCGTTTTATTGATTGATATGCTCCAAGCACCTGCAAGAGTTCCTGGTACATAGTAGGCACTCCATGAATATCTGTTGAATAAATCAAAGAACAAATGGACTTCCTGGTTCTAAAGAACTACTTATAAAAATTAGTATGTTTTCCTTACCTAAAAAGTGTGACTGTAAACCAGCTTAACATTTTGGAGACTTGATTTGGATTAAAAGGTATATGAAAAGAAAGTAGGAAAATTCTACTTTTAAAGATAGTAAACTTCTATATTTTTCAAGAGGCAGAGAAATGTGCATTTATAGATACGTGAAAATAGCTTCCATGTCCCCCATCCTTCCAATATAAAGAAAAGGATAGAGGAAATACTTAGTGAAGACAGACTCTGTAAATAGTGTACTCCTTGTGAAGGACACAAATGTTAAGTCTGTGGTTGATATAACCATGGTTTCATTTCAGGTAAGAGAAATGAAAATGATCAAAACAGAAAGAGCCACTCATTCGCTCTTAGAGCATACTCAGAGCACCTTCTCTAAGCTGAGCAGCTCCAGCCTGCCTTGCTGTGTTCCAGTCAATGCTGATAAATCCATTCCCTCTCAGAAAATTTCTGTAGCAAGAACATTACCTTTGTCTTTTTCAGGTTGGGTATGGGGAAGGAATGCCACTAATTACATTTTTTTTTACCACTCCCAGTCTCTGTCCTCAGCATGCTACCCCATTTTCTGTGATCTAGTCAGTGCAGATATTATATTTCCTTATTTTTAAAATTAAAAGCCAACACTTTAAAAAGACAGACAAGAAACATTTAAATTTTTTCAGAATTAGCCCTCATTATGTTATAACGTGGAAAGCCTCAGCAAAGAGAAATGGTTTAATAGGAACTGTTAACATATTAGAGTCTTTATACAAATCCTCATGAGAAGACACCAACCAAGACTCACCTCTGTCTGAACCATTCCATGTCTTTGTAGTCTCATGCAGCGCACTAAATCGGAAATGTCAAACTGCCAAAGGAAACAGAATGTATGGTAGCTAAAAAGGGTAACCAAATTTGAACCCCAAAAGGATCACAGAGGGATGGCTTATATAGAATTCTGTTCCTCCATCTTCTTCCACTTCTAGTAGTCTTGGGAAACTGTCCTGGACCAAATGACCTGGGGAACTGACTTTGTCATCATTTGGTTTTCTTACTTTTGATCTTTCTAAGAATTAGGGAAGGTTATTCTGTTTGAAAATCCCCAACAGAAATTCTCTTCTCCCTGAAATTTGACTAATTTCTAAGTAATGCAATTAAAAAAAACCTATTTTCCCTTCGCATTGCTTTTCAGAATAAGATTTCAGATTTTTTGATTTTAGCTGATATTTAACAGTTTGAAACGAGGACCAAACAGACTATTTGGTTTTGTCCTGCTTAAATTATTATAGTAGATATAATAGTGTGTGAAATGCAAGATAGAACTGCTTTTAACTATAATCCTTTGAGACAATGATTTTAATTACATATGAGGAGTCTTCAAAAAGTTCATGGAAAGATTCCATTCTCTTTCAATTCCATTTTTCCAATAACTTTTTGAAGTACCCTCATATCATATATAGTAAGATATAGTAAGATTTATACTAATTTAGGTGCAAAAGTAAGATTATACTCTTATAGTAGTAATTTTTTAAATTGGGAGTTATTGTTTGGAGATAGACTAATTTAGCATTAATTTATGCAACAAAATATGCATTCCCCAACCATAGGCAATAATAACAAAAACAACAACAAGCTTTCTCATTTCAAAAATATACTTTCTTTTGTGCTTCAATGTTTCTATCTTTATTTATTTATTTTTTTTCCTTTTTTTTTTTTTTAACTGACCGGTAACGGGATCGCAACCGTCGGTGTTCCGCCCGCACCGGGGACCGGCAACAGGATCGCAACCCTCGGTGTTGCGCCCGCACCGCGCTCAGCCAGTGAGCGGGAACCGGTCTCCACATGGGATCCGAACCCTCGGCGGGAGCGCCGCCGCTCCCAAATGCTACCTTCTCAGGCCTTCCCTGTCTCCCTGTTAAAAATTATGACATATTCCTCACTCTCCCCCAATCAATTGTCTTTCCTTGCTTAATTTTTTCCCACAGCACTATCAACACTAGTACCTCCTCATTAGGAAGTAAGCTCCATGGGATCTGTAATTTTTTTTGTCTGTTTTGTTAATTGCTGAATACTTAGAGCACATAACGGCCTGAGCTCAATAAACGTGTGGACTAAATGAACATATCAGTTGTGGAATGCTGAACAACTATGCTAACCTAAGTACTGTAATAGGTGAGCTAGTATAAATGAATGAAGAGGTAGAATCTTTTAATTCTTTGTAAAATCACAAATCAAAAACCATGAAGGGGCCGGCCCAGTGGTGCACTCGGTAGTGCGGCGCTTGGGAGTGTGGCGGCGCTCCCGCCGAGGGTTCAGATCCCATATAGAGACCGGTCCGCTCACTGGTTGAGCGCGGTGCGGGCGCAACACTGAGGGTTGCGATCCCGTTACCGGTCATGAAAAAAGACAAAAAGGAAAAAAGAAAAAAAAAAAAACATGAAGGAAATTCCCTGGCTACATTTATATGACACCAATAGAACTGAATTAATATGCTTTATTTCTATAAAAGTAAAATCACTCTGTTTCTTTAAGAAAGCTAAACTTTCAATAGGAAACACATTGCTCACACCTAAAAAGGATTACTGGGGGGAGGGATGTAGTAAGGTGAGGAAGTGCAGGAGCTGAGGAAACAGTATCAGCTTTACTTAAGGTACGACCATTAGATAATTCGAGCTAAATTTATTCAGCAGTTATGTGACTTCAGTAGGAATTATCTGAATGACAACTGTTCATACTACAATTGTCCATGTATTCCTAAATATGTTAAGATGCTTTTATGAAGAAATATTTTCTACTGAGAGATTTTTTAAAAAAAATGGTTTTAATGAGTCTCCATAGAGGTTTGACCTTAAAAAGCCACATTTCCAGCATGTAGTTTCTTAGCCATTTTGTGCTATCACAAAGCAAAGGATAATGGATGGTAACATTAAAAGTCCTGCATTTTCATTTTCTTCTTCTTTTTTTTTTTAAAAGTTGACCAGTAAGGGGATCTTAACCCTTGACTTGGTGTTGTCAGCACCTCTCATCGATCTAGGTAAACTCATCATACCAAGCTCATCGATCAAAGTACACTCATCAGACCAAGCACATCGATCTAAGTAAACTCATTTCACCGAGCTCATCGAGTGGCCTTGGTGTTATCAGCACCACACTCTCCCGAGTGAGCCACGGGCCGGCCCTCATTTTCATTTTAATACAGTACCTACTGCAGGAAACTGGCAGTTCATGAAGGATCACATTTTAACCCTGGTCATGTTTTTGTGTATTCTTTTCTTTTCTTTTTTGGCAGCTGGCTGGTAAGGGGATTTGAACCCTTGACCTTGGTCTACTAGGTGGCACTCTAACCAACGGAGTGAACAGGCAGGGTGAAGAGGATCATATTTTAAATTCTAGCTGGCTGGTAAGGGGATTTGAACCCTTGACCTTGGTCTACAAGGTGGCACTCTAACCAACGGAGTGAACAGGCAGGGTGAAGAGGATCATATTTTAAATTCTACTAGATATTTTGAATAGGTGGCATTATTTCCATTGTAATGGGAACCAGAAAGTCACTGACTTTTATCTAGAAATACAGTAGTACAATCATGGAAAGAGTTCAGGCCTGGCTTCCAACTAGGAGATAAGCCTTACTAAAGGGAAAGATTAAGTTCACTTACCTGAATGTCTTCTAGGGTCATTGCCCTCACCACGAAGCCCTTCAGCTGCTGGATTCGCACAAGAGCCAGCCGAAGTCTGTTGTTGACCATCGTCGTTTTGCCTAAGATGTTAGGCCAATAGCGCTGGCATTTGATTTTTTCTCCTTCTACTTCTTGGGTCATCATGGCTATCACTGTGGATTTTTGTTCCCAAATCATCTGCCAGAAATCTCCAACAGTTGTAGGGAGAGGTCCTTGGCAGGCAATATAAACAAATTCTTCTTTCCCCACTGGTATCTTAATGAAGCTGGCATTGATGTATCCACCTTCATCTCCAAGTGGCACTCTTGTAGCATCATCTGTGAATTTCCCATCACAAAACCATTTATATCATGCATTTTTAAACAAGATTCTTACAAATAGTGTGAGTCAAAGATCATAAGAAATTTCTCATAACTATAGATAAAATCACGAACACATTTTAACAGAAGTATATTTTCAAATTGTAGCACAGCTAAATTATATTTAATCTTTTCACTAATGTTACAAGTATGTCTAAGATGTCAGCTCAGTGAGTTTGCGACATATGAAATTTGGTATTTTTATTATTTACATAGATTTGGTTGAAGAAATTAAAATTAATAAATCAATACATGCATTTAGAACTTCATAGTAAGTAACTAGAGAAACAAACAAAACCAACTTTGCTACTTCTCCTTTATTATTTTAGTGCTGATAATAATAACAATAATACTGGATGATAATGCCAAAAAACATTTTTATAGAACAAAAATCAGTATTACAATGACACTAATTAAAATACTTACAGCAAATATTATTGGCACGATTAACTCTTACTCACCTAATCAAATTATATTCTTTTTAATAGGCAGCCAAACAATTAGCACAATAAATAAAAAGGCAGCTCACTTTATTCTTCAGGCTTACAGACCCTTGTATTTGTCTAATTGAAATTTCTTATCGTCGAAATACAATTTTTTAAACCAGGCTGCCCCAGTGAAAAGTATGCATAGGCTATCTTTTACTGAGGTCATTCCAGTCAACGATTTATCTAAAAGAATAAATTTGTATGTATGTGTACATTAGAAGTCATCTGTATTTCAAATATCTATAAATTTAACTGGCAATTCCGATGATTATTGCATTAAAATTTTTTAATAATGGGTTTCAAAATCCTCCATCAATTGCCTTACATTACTTGACTTCTATCTCTTAGTACATACTGGCTATTTGTTTCATGGAAACAAATCCATTTATTAGTTTTGGATTTATGGCTTGTCCTATTCTAACATACTATGTACTTTATGCCATGGTCTATTCCATTTTTTAAATGCTGTCTATAATTCACTTCTTACAGTGAAAGGAATTTTGAGTCTTCCATATGAATTGGAAAAATTTGATCGCATTATTATTTATCACATAATTTGTCATTATTGGGTTTTTTATTTCTGTTTGGATATATGATTTCCTGTCAAAGATAGGGTCACTATGTCATATACTGTAACCTAAAGTGCTAATATGTATAAATGTGGTGGCTAGCTGGTTAGCTCAATTGGTTAAGAGGGTGGTGTTGAAAACACCAATGTCCTGGGTTCGATCCCTGTATCAGCCAGCCACCAAAAAAAAAAAAAAAAATTATTTGTTACTGATGTAAATAAATCTCTGAATGTGTGTGTATGCACATACTTATATAGGGAATAGATGGATTAAACTAGCATAAAAATTTTTACATTATACTGAACACACATTCAATTTGAAGCCAGATTGGAACTTACAGGGAAGTATATTTTTATATCTGTTCTTCCTTCTGTTTTCCTTAGTTTGTCCAATTAGACACTGATCCAAAGGTTTTAATTCTTGAAGATTCTGTAAACAAAAAATGAAAATAAATTTGAGATAAGCAGTAACTCAGTAATAACTGCAAATGCTTTCAGTATGTAGGGTGCAAAATTGGTTGATCAGGGCTAACTTTGAGTGTTATGCAATAGAGATGTCCTAAATAAGCCTAAAATCAATATTGATTTGATAAGCTAGTGTCGAAATACATTGTTGCAAGTATCTTTAATTGAACATGTTGCAGGCAATTAACTTTATGAGATAGCACTTTGTGTCTTAATTTTTAATTTCAGTTTTAAAATGTCTATAATTATATTTTAGAAAAAATACGACTTACAGAAAGAACTTTGGCTTAAAGTAATGAGCTAGAGCACAACTTCTTGACAGCATTATCTTTGAGGTCACAGAATATTCTATGAGGTGGTATTGTGGTCAGATAGTCCTATGTTTTAAAGTCAACTCTTTCTCACTTTTCATTCATTCACTCAA
Organism: Galeopterus variegatus; assembly: GCF_000696425.1. Taxonomy (NCBI): domain Eukaryota; kingdom Metazoa; phylum Chordata; class Mammalia; order Dermoptera; family Cynocephalidae; genus Galeopterus; species Galeopterus variegatus. The sequence goes on from NW_007726507.1 coordinate 85,147, forward strand.
AAAATATATACCGAATGCCTTTTATATGCAAGGCGTTGTAATAAGTGCTGGGAATACAGTGGTGAGCAAGAAGATATGATTCTGGTTCTCATGGAACTTATAGGCTTTCAGGAGAAAGAGGCAATAAAAAAAGTAAACAAACAAATATTGTAATATATGCCTTAAAGAAATTAATAAGCTGCTGATAGAGAAAAACAAAGATCTGCTTTATAAGGATTGTGATGAAAGGTTTCTGATGGTGACATCTGAACCAAAGACCTTAAGGAAGAAATCACTTCTGCAAAATAAAGATTTGGGGAGAAGCAGAGTATGCCTTAATTACTATGAGCTTCAGTTTTCAAAAGTACATAATGGAAGTAATATTTTGAGGAATATATACAAAGCAATAAGCACATAGCAAGAGCTCTTAATAAAATTAGCTCCTTTTAGTGGCTACAAAGCTCATGAAAGGGGCAAATAAGCAGATGGTTTGAGGGACAGGGACAGGGGCAAGGTCAACCCCATAACCACAGTGGTGCTGCATTCCTCTTTCGCCTGCCGGTTAATCTGGATGGTGCTATAAGACCACAGGAGCGAGGGCTCTGAACCACTTCTGCTTTGAACTGAGGCACACATTACTGGAGCTGTATTAAATTGGAAACTGCTGTTAATGATGAACCATATCTATAATCCATTAATTATGAAGCTCAGTGGACTGTCACAATTGATACTTGGCTTTTTTTTTTCGTACTTCTTATCCTTAAATATGAGTAAGGGAGTATAATCTTCAGGGAAATATATTAAGTTCCAAGTAGTTAATGTCATCCCTTTAAATAAATACAATTAGAATCCTAATTAGAAAAATTAATTTACTGCTAGATATAAGATGGTGCTTGTATAGTAGAGGTAAGTTAACTACAAGTTGGAAAGTAACAGACATTTTCAAAATTTTCAAAATATCTCCTAACCTTGGGCTAGTAAAGACACATTTTCCTAACAACAAATGCATAAACTTTGGTAGGGAAAGAACCACTGGCAGAAGCCACTTACCTCCAGCTCCTTAGAAGGAATTCCTTGATCTAGTAAACCCCGCAACATGCGAATGACTGATTTTAACTTGGTGCCAGTGTATTTACCAGAGGGAAGCACTTTCACGACAGGGAGTGTGGCGAGCTCCTCATTTGTCAGAAAGGGATGGTCTAACAGGAAGACAGCAGTTGATTCTTAAAAAACACATTTCCCCCAGAACAGATTTAACCAATTAAGGAATGAATTTGAGCCTATTCTCACCTCATCTATTTTCACAAAAAGTGTGGGAGTGTCTTTAAATATGAGAGAATTAAGAAGGCAGTAGAATGAACAGGTGAGCTGACTACTGCAATCAGCACAGGGAAGTCTTTGCCACAGCATGGATCTTGCACCCAACTTTTAAGGAGGCACCTCACTGACTGCTCCGAAGTTCTTAAAGGCTCTTGGCTCTCATTTATTTACAGTTTCTAAAGGAGTTTCTTTTTGCTTCTCTTGACACAAATGGCACTGTTTTAATGAAGAAAATATATCTAGTCCTTTTATTACTTTACATTTAAAATAGCTTCTAAGCACATGGGGAAAAGACCAAGTGAGTCACTTCAGGAATTCCTTACAAGGGGAGATTGCTCTAGGGACACTAACTTCTCTCTTCACTATCCCTGACACTCAGTGCCAGTATGTCTGAAATTTGATAGTTTTCTCCATGAGAATGAAAAATTCCCTTGGGTTCTTCAGTTGAGTCAAACAAGTGTCTTAGAAGAGCTTAGTACCTGCTCTATGGAAATTACTTATAAGAGAAGGCAACTGTTATACTAGAAAAAAATAAAAGGAGAAATTTCTTGCTATAGCCTGCTCAAGTGTAGCTTTAATTATGTCAATCAGCTGATGAAAGCATTGTGACAATGCAGCGAATATGCAGGCAACAATAATGCTAGGCACTGTGGGGCTACAAAGTTGTACGAGACACCTTGAGAAGCTCAACAACGGGCTGGGCAAAGGCTGGCTGGGAATACAAAGTTCACTCATATAAGAACTGTAAACTTAGAACTGAGTGTGAATGCAGCAGAAGTGCAAAGGCTGGAGAGATGAGCATGGGAGTTGACAAGAGCACTGTGCACACACCAACAGTCAGTACCTAAGTCAGAAAGTGTTCATTCAACTTTGATAATTTCTTTTAAAAAATTAAGACTTCAAATGATAAAACCATGTTCTTTCGTTACATTACCATAACATTTCCTTATATGAATAAGAGAAAAGGAACACTGACAGAATTTCGACAAAAAACAAAAAAAAACAAAAAAAAAACAAGTGTCTTAGAAGAGCTTAGTACCTGCTCTATGGAAATTACTTATAAGAGAAGGCAACTGTTATCCTAGAAAAAAATAAAAGGAGAAATTTCTTGCTATAGCCTGCTCAAGTGTAGCTTTAATTATGTCAATCAGCTGATGAAAGCATTATGACAATGCAGCGAATATGCAGGCAACAATAATGCTAGGCACTGTGGGGCTACAAAGTTGTAAAGAGCTTAGTACCTGCTCTATGGAAATTACTTATAAGAGAAGGCAACTGTTATACTAGAAAAAAATAAAAGGAGAAATTTCTTGCTATAGCCTGCTCAAGTGTAGCTTTAATTATGTCAATCAGCTGATGAAAGCATTGTGACAATGCAGCGAATATGCAGGCAACAATAATGCTAGGCACTGTGGGGCTACAAAGTTGTACGAGACACCTTGAGAAGCTCAACAACGGGCTGGGCAAAGGCTGGCTGGGAATACAAAGTTCACTCATATAAGAACTGTAAACTTAGAACTGAGTGTGAATGCAGCAGAAGTGCAAAGGCTGGAGAGATGAGCATGGGAGTTGACAAGAGCACTGTGCACACACCAACAGTCAGTACCTAAGTCAGAAAGTGTTCATTCAACTTTGATAATTTCTTTTAAAAAATTAAGACTTCAAATGATAAAACCATGTTCTTTCGTTACATTACCATAACATTTCCTTATATGAATAAGAGAAAAGGAACACTGACAGAATTTCATTTCTCCACTGGCTTAGTTATAAAATGAAAAGGCAGCAAGAGTGACAATAGACCAATTTATTCTTGCCTATTTTACTATAAATAAAATGTGCTTTATGACTTCTCATTCCACAATGACAAAATCATAACTTCCTGTTTCCATTTAAAGTATTTGTACATTTATTTGCATGTTTTATTTACTCCAAGCCACTGAGAATTTTAGTCTACAAATATCTGGTTATACAGATAAATGTCGATGTTTGTCTATGTGATTTAACTTTATGCATAATATCAAATAATGTACACTTATGGTGAAATAACAAATCCATATGTTCTGAAACTTGTCATTTTTAAACACTTAATTTTCCTATCCATTGTTTTTCAGGAAAAAACTGCTAATAAAATTCTTGCCTTTATCCAAATCTTCATGGTTTGTTGTCTCTACTGGCAATTCACCACTTCCCCATGTCATTTCATCACCATTAGTCTTCCTTTCTTGTGATTTCTGAATTAAGCTATGACAACAAAACACATTTATAATATTTTCTTCATTTTTGTCCCCAAATAAATTTAATTATTATGGCCTCAAACCACTTATTTTCTCTATAATTACTATAGTATCTTAAAATAGATGATCTGATTAAAAAAACCAAATGCACAATTCTCCAAATTCATTGGTAGATATAACTTGAACTGAGGTGCAGAATAGTTTAATATGACTCAAAAAGTTCATAGAAAATGTGCATTATGAAAAAACTATGCATGGATCGCAAAATTTTTTTGCACCAAAATAAATTCATACTAACTTGTTATAACATGTCTGAACAGGGTCTACTTTGAGGCACAAAGGATAAGACATCAATTTGAAAAGAGTCCCTATCAGAGCAACATGAATTCTGCTAAAATTGAAGTAAGAACAAATATCAAATTGATGGAAACTTGGGTGGAAGGATGGTGAATCAGTGATGCTTTACAAAAAGTTTAGCAGTCTTCAAAAAAGTTTATGAGAAGATTAAAATTATCATATAATTCCATTTTTCCATAAGCTTTTTGAAATACCTTCCTATCTTATTACAAAAAAAATCTTATATTAGAAACTGTTTTCAAAAACAGAAATTTTTGTGGGATTTAAAAAAGTGTGTCTTCTTTGATTTCATTTGCTTGCTAATAAAAATTTAAAATTCATAACGTCTAAAAAATAGAGAAACAGAAAAATAAATTACCCATAATCATAGCAGGAGAAGATAATCACTATCACCACTCTTGGCACATTTCCTTTTAGACCACTCTTTCATTCATTTTTTAGAGAATATTGCTTTCTTGGAGCAATGGTATAATAAAACACATTTTCACATGTCATTAGAACATCCTTTTAACAAAAATTTTAGAACTTTCTTAATATTCAACCATAGTTCCATAATTTACTCAACAATTTTCATCTTATTACAAAACAAAAGGAAATCTTCATAGCATTTCTAAAAAAAGAAAAGAATGGAAGTATTATAGACACTTTGAAAAATTTTCTTACCTTCCACTATTTACTTTTTCTTCACAATATTCTTCACAGCCATTCATTTTGGTAGACTACAATAAAGAAAAATCCAAATCAAATTAGCCCCTTGTAACAAATATCAAATAATCTCATGTTTCCTGTGAATTATTTCCTATATTTACTGTTATTACTCATCCTCATATTACAAAGACACACATGACATTTAATTAACACACTACAAATGGTGGCAGAGGCATCTTCAGTGGCCCAAGAATTTTTGCTGGCCCCACTTATCCATCTTCGCACTCGTCTTGGCTTTTCATTTATATATAAGGAATATTAATAGAAACAAGGCCAGGGGAAAGCAAGATGAAATCTGAATTAATGATTATTTAGATAAGTCTTTTTGCATATACTTTTATACTACTTCAACTTTAAAATCTAAAAATGGCTCTCAAGAGATCTTAGTAGTTTCAAATATTAGTATAGTTTTCTACAATTAGGGGATTCCAAGTTGTATTCTTAAGTGGTTAGTAAATCGTACATTTCAATCTTTATCAGGACGAATTATCTTAACAAATAGGAAAATTCCTTTTATGTCCATGCCCTGAATAATTTGGTCCCTATTTACCCCTATAATCTCCCCTTTATTCACTAGGCTTAAAAGAACTACACCATGGGTGTTTCTTTTAGTTCTTTGAAATCCCTTATCTCTTATCACAAAGCTTTTCCTATGGTACACAATGTACTTCAAAAAAAAATTCAGTATGTCCTTTCCTTCTGAGAATGTTACCTAACCACTCAATCTAAAGTAGACCAGCTATTTGCAAAAACAAACAAACAAAAACAACCTAAAGTAGGTTTCCTGGGTTTTTTCTCTTTTGTGGCATTTTTAAAAACACAAAAAATTCATAGGCCTCATCACAACTTGTAATTACATATTTATTTGTGTGTTTGATTTTTCTCCTTTCCTCTCTGTTAGACTGTAAGCTCCATGAGGGCAGGAATCATGTCTGTTCACCACTGTGCACCTACACATGCTTATGCCTGAGACATAGAAGTTTATCTCCCTTGTTTAATTAAAATAACACCTTTAATAGGACGTTTCAGTTGTAGACTTTATACAATTAAAAAGTATCCATAATTAAGTAACCTGATAACAATTTCAATTTATTTGAGGTAAATGTAGAACTTCTATGGTGGACTTCTAAGAATGGATTATACCTACACATGCTTATGCCTGAGACATAGAAGTTTATCTCCCTTGTTTAATTAAAATAACACCTTTAATAGGACATTTCAGTTGTAGACTTTATACAATTAAAAAGTATCCATAATTAAGTTACCTGATCACAATTTCAATTTATTTGAGGTAAATGTAGAACTTCTATGGTGGACTTCTAAGAATGGATTATGTGTGCAATGATTTTGAAAAGTGCAAAGCCTTTTGTAAGAGTCAAGTGCCATTATTACCATGAAAATGGTGAGGTTAAGCTCAACTGGAAATAAGCTACAGTGATACTTGTATTAACTTTTTGCAAAGTTCACCTGTGTATGGGGGAGGATTAAGTTAAGAAGACTGGCCTTCAGTCTCTTTTCTCATTCTGGATAGTAGGCCCTTTGGAAGAGGAGACAGCTGTGGTACTGCCTCAAGGAAAATATTTAAGATTGTAATTGTTGTCAGCCCATTTAAAGGTTACTTTAGAATCCTACTGCTCAAAGAATCCAGATCTAGCAACTTGAGAGTAGAGGAGTATCTTCCGGATCTAGGACCAACTACACAATTTGTAGTGCCCAGTGTCAAATGAAACTATGGCATCTCTTGTTCAGAAATTATTAAGAACATCAAGGTAGTGATCGCACAGCATTATATATATTGAAAGTACGGGGCTCTTCTAAGCACAGGGCTCTTGTGACTCTACTGCTCAAATGCTCATAAAGCTAGCTCTGTCTGGATCCTCCAGTCAAGCATGACTATCCTATAGGTGATGGGGAGTCACTAAACATTTTGTGTTGTTTTTNCCAGTCAAGCATGACTATCCTATAGGTGATGGGGAGTCACTAAACATTTTGTGTTGTTTTTTGATCAAAAAATTAAAAACATTGTTTTAAAATAACCAGAAGTAGAAATAACAAAGGAAGTACACTGATTGCACTTCAGCACAATGATGCCATATCTTTGAAGGACATGCTTTCCTTCTCTTCATCCTAGCTCTTTTGACCTCATGGGGAAGTATTTCCGCCTCTCTCAGGAAAGTCATGTGGCCACAGACACGGAAATACCTAATTCCCTGGCATGTCATATAAGTCACTTCATGAACTAACCCCTGCCTATCTCTTCAGCATTAGCTTTCAAGACACCATGTGATACCCTACCTGCAAAGACTTAGTGTCCTGAATGTTTCAGACTGATCCAGGCCTTCGTGCCTTTGCTAAAGCAGCTCCACAGTATATAATGCCCTTTCCCATCTTATCTTATTTATCAAATACCTTTAAAATGCTAATTCTCTAGGAAGCTTTAATAAGTCTATCCATTTACTCCTGTATAGCTCCTACCATTTCTCCCATTCTTTATAAGCCCCTCTGAACTTCATACAAACATTCAACCCCAGCAAAATCAGTCGGACAAGTTTGGTGACAGCAGAATGAATATTTGAAACTATGGACAATAACTTACAATAATGTATATAAATAGCATTCATTCTCTTATTCATATGTAAGACACAGACATTGACCTAAATTACTTCGTTAAGAGTAGTAAAGTACAGAGACAGTTATAATACAGAATGACAAATAAAATGCACGAGTAGCTACCAGAGCGATAATCTGTGTTTTTTAAGAAGACACTCCTATACTTTTATAATACCAATGGTTAGCATCTTAACTTTTGGCATGTGATAGAACTTTTAGGGTTGTAGAATACACTGATAGAACCAATTCAGTGAATAATCTACAATTTGTTTAGGGTGATCTCCAAGTGATGTACTTACAAAAGACTAAATATTTCCAGAAGTTCTAAAGAACTCTCAAAACTAGTCAGTACTAAAATGTAGGTAATATTCTAGAAATATAAGATGAAACAGAAAACTTTTCCAGAATTCTAGCTCACTCTTCCTTTCAGCTATGACAATTAGCCATTTTGTCTCTTTTGAATTTGTCTGTTATGAACACAATTTAAAGTGACTTAAACATGTTTAGGGTTTGATACAACAGAAATTTTTTCATGTTTTTAATCTAAGTACCTAGTTTCTCCTTTCCTAAACTTGTTTTCTTACTTTTTCTGTTTTGCTTACTATTAGTTAAAATCAATTTTGAAGCAGGAGCCTTATCTATTCAAGAAATGCTAACTTATTATTTCTAAGGATATACTGGCCCAAAATGTTTGGTTTTAAGCATCACATATTCTCAATGCAAGAACTTGTAGGATCTACCTCTACTTTGATGGCAGGACAAATAATACAGTATTTCCTAGTAACTGGTAGAAATATTCTCCCATGAACCTTAATTTTTAGATTTGTCCTGGGTAGTTTCACTTGCTAATTCTTTCATGTGAACTTTATTTTTATTTTTTTTATTTTTTTTAATTTCTTTTTTTTTTTTTTTAAATTTTATTTTTTATTTTTTATTATATGTACATGTGGGGTACAATGTTGATTTTCAATAATTGTTTAGAATGCATTTTATTGGTTATAAAGTATGTATTTTTTATTGACACATAGTTGACTGTACATATCTGTGGGGTACAGCATTAAATATCAATACCTGTGTGCAATATGTGATGTTCAAATCATTATAATTAGTATATTCAACATTATACTATGTGGTCAATTTTCATGGCCCTTTACCAATTCCTCCCTCTACCACCTTTACCCCCTCCCACTACCCCTTTCCCACCTCTGGTAACCTCAATTCTCTTCTCTGCTTTTGAAAGTTCAATGTATTATTGTGATCATTGTATTTTTCTTTTATTTACTTATTTATTTATTTTTAGCTCCCATTTATAAGTGAGGACATGCAGTATTTCTCTTTCTGTGCCTGGCTTATTTCACTTAGCATAATTTTCTCTAAGTTTATCCGTGTTGCTAACACATGTATTTTAACATTTCTGAAATTAGAGGTGTACTTTATGATTGACAAGTGGCATGGGATAGTAAAATTGACTATATTCCTTCCTTAATAATAGTATGCACATATTATATTTAATAAAATATAGCACTAATAATGGTAATGATAATATCTTTAATAAAAAATCAGTTTTGTGCAATTAACAAATTTTATAAATATAATTAATGAAATACTTTAATTTCATCTTTTTCTAAAAGTACAATTCATACATTTTATTCTCTTATAGGTTTTATAATGTATAAAGTTTAAGTAGTAAATGCATATAATTTATAAATAATAAATGTGTATCACAAAATAGATTTATGAGTGGGGCCATAAAAAAGTTTGATGCCACAGCTCCAGACAATATATCCCAATGTTTAATACTATTTCCTTTTGTAAACCTGGTTAATCAAGAAAAAAGCAATGAAAGAAAAAGCTAAGTACTTAGAGAAGGGAATCCCTTGCGTGGGCTGGGCCTGCCTTGTGGAAGAGAGCTTCAAACATAACATTCTTAAGATGGTTACAGGAAAATCCACTTGGGTTTTCATTTTATTATGATTCAAACTAAGTGAATACATTTTACATACTTACTATGAACAATATATTAAAAATACATTTACTAACATAAAACTGTTTACTATGTATGCTATACGAAGTTATTACGACCAGAGCGATAATCTGTGTTATTTAACAAGACACTCCTATACTTTTATCATACCAATGGTTAGCATCTTAACTTTTGGCATGTGATAGAACTTTTAGGGTTGTAGAATACACTGATAGAACCAATTCAGTGAATAATCTACAATTTGTTTAGGGTGATCTCCAAGTGATGTACTTACAAAAGACTAAATATTTCCAGAAGTTCTAAAGAACTCTCAAAACTAGTCAGTACTAAAATGTAGGTAATATTCTAGAAATATAAGATGAAACAGAAAACTTTTCCAGAATTCTAGCTCACTCTTCCTTTCAGCTATGACAATTAGCCATTTTGTCTCTTTTGAATTTGTCTGTTATGAACACAATTTAAAGTGACTTAAACATGTTTAGGGTTTGATACAACAGAAATTTTTTCATGTTTTTAATCTAAGTACCTAGTTTCTCCTTTCCTAAACTTGTTTTCTTACTTTTTCTGTTTTGCTTACTATTAGTTAAAATCAATTTTGAAGCAGGAGCCTTATCTATTCAAGAAATGCTAACTTATTATTTCTAAGGATATACTGGCCCAAAATGTTTGGTTTTAAGCATCACATATTCTCAATGCAAGAACTTGTAGGATCTACCTCTACTTTGATGGCAGGACAAATAATACAGTATTTCCTAGTAACTGGTAGAAATATTCTCCCATGAACCTTAATTTTTAGATTTGTCCTGGGTAGTTTCACTTGCTAATTCTTTCATGTGAACTTTAAAATCACTTTACCAAGCCACCCCATCTCTCATTTTAAAAAAAATGCTGAAATATTTTATGGAACATATTTAATTTACAACTAAATCTAGGGAGAATTTAAACTTTTAAGTTTTTCTATCAAAGAAATAGGAATGTTTTTAAAAATATTTCTTTGTAGAGTTTTCATAATATGTCTTGTACACACTTAGTTGCATTTATGCCTAAAGCTTTTATTTGTTTGTAACTATTACAAATGAAATTTTACTTAATAATATTTTATATCTGTTTAAGCAAAGACTTTGTTATGAACAGCAAAACAGTCAACAATCTCAGATTATTTTACCTTCTGGGTTAAAACATGTCATTCTAACAGGGTGCAGTATCCTAGGCTGTTTATCTAGGTATTATTCTTACCTCAGTAAAATCCTCGGGTAAAGGTGAACCATCACAGTCTGTATCTTCTGCTCTCTCTTCTGATAACTTCCCATTTGTCTTCAATGTACCTGGGAAGAGAAATATACAGACCAAGAGGAATTAATAAAACTACTGAAGCACTAGAAATCTTTTCATTTGCCTGCAAAAAAAGGCAGTAAATGGGCCAATATCCACAAATAGTTTCAATGTTCTAACTAAAAAGTTAGAAACTAATAACATGGTATATGTCAGTATAAAATTTCTAGCTAACTTATCTACTAAAATTACAATGCCTTAAGAAGGGCCTTGTATCAACTAGGAGAAAATGTTTGGACTAACATTTCTAAAAGTGAAAGCCATGATATTGATGATATGTTTTTAGATTTCACTGAAAAAATATAAGATAACAAATCCTATTTTATTTCTGAAATATTACTCACAAACTAGTAGCATGCTAATATATTTCATATTTACTCAAAAATTTTCCCTAGAGATGTCCTCATACTCCTCAGTGTATCAATTTATTCATCTGGTTCGTCTACCTGGAACACCAGCATTTCCTGCTGCGTTATTTTGGTTTAAAAGATTCTGGGCTTCCTCATCCACAACATCCAGCAGAGACTGGATAACTTCAGCTTCTTGAGGATCATCATAAATGTCATCTTCTTGTACATCAGATTCTTGAAAAACAATAATTTACATGGGGTTTTAGTTTAAAAATATTGACATGAGAAAAGGACAAAGTGTCAAATAGAATTTGCGAGGTTCTTTCAAATTTTAAGCATCCACTTTGAAAAGCAGTGATGACTGGAAAAGTAGTTTATGCTAACATGACCTATTTATTTTTGGTTCTAGAGTTACTCTGGCTGCTATGACTAAAGTCCACACAAATGCAATTCACAAAGAATACATCAGAATTAATGTTGGTGATATTCCTTTTCATGAGATATTAATAATTTGTTTACTTTAAGTTAATCTCAAATTACAAATTCACAAAAGAAACATAAATGAAGTTATATTACAAAGGTTTTTGAGGATGTAATAGGTCAGACAAAACATCCTCAAGATAAATTTCCTGAACTCTAGGTAGCCAGCCTCTGAACTGCTGCTTCACAGACTATAAGAAACACTATCAAACAAAGTAGCTATCTTTTCAATCATTTAAAAACAATTTTCATCTCAGAGATGAGAATGGATTCTGGACATTTGTACAGTAATGCAGTTAACAACATCAGTTTTACATTGTTCTTTCATTTATTTGAATAATAATCTTTCCTTCTAAAGCTACAGTACCATGTAAGGCAGATAAAAGAGGATACATCATATTTCTTCATTACCTTATTTATTAGGACATTTAGAGTAACTGAATGACTTATTCAGAAAGCTACCTTTAGGCAAAGTCAAGTTTTCTGATCCCTTCATCTGACAAGTAGAACATTTTCCTTCAAGGTACAAAACTTCGGTTCTTTCTTCCCCATTAACCTAAAGTATAAAACCAAAGCAAATCATCAGGTTACTATTTTACTAACTTCCAGGGTTAGGGAGGGACTGCACATTACCCTTCTCTTCTTCCTTAGTGCAAGATCCATTTTACATCTCCCCATCTTAGATCACTGTTTCTAGGAAATACCAGTGCAATGAAATCTACAAAGGGAATGGAGCTTTGCATCAAATATGTCTGGAAACACTAGGTTAAATAAATATGGTTATTCCAGGAATCCTCATAACCCCTACAAATATAAATTTTGAGTTGCTAAAAGGGAAATCTATTATGTAGTGTTTCTTAAACTTACTTGACTGCAGAAATCTCTTTTTTGAGGCATATTTTATGGGACTTGTCTTCCACAGAACTTTTTAGAAAAGTTTAATAGGACTGCTAACACTTAGAAGTTGAGGAAAGGGGGAAAGAATCAAATTTTTAAGTATTTATGAGGCTGTTTGTTACATGGATATACAAACTTCAATTTAGCAACCTGATCATCTGTTAGGTATAAAGATTTTCAAATGCAGTCTAACTCTTATGTGAATTTAAGAAAAACAACAATAGATTCATAACTATAAAATAATTATAAAGTAGAATGAAATAACATAATGTTAAATTGTGAAGCACTTCACAGAGCATTACCTATTGAAAGAAAAATGATTTGGGGAAAAAAGCAAAACTGAATGATTAGAATAAATTCAAATAATTTTATACAAATAAAAGGTTGTGGTTTGCTCTGAAGGTTTTACTTCTTTTATTAAGATAAAAGTACACATGGTAGATGCAATAGGATTATTTCTTCATAAATAGTGGTAATACAAAGATATCCAAAAGCTTCACTGGAGTGTGAAACTTCATTCTTAATGAGAGAATCACAGTATAGACATTAGCATTCAAGGACAGAATATTATTTGGGAGAATTCCTGGAAGATTTTAACTTCACCAAAATATATTGGCAGCCATGAACCGCAGAAGTCTCGGTTTATAGGGTTTTATGTCAATTTAACAGAAACTCTACCCTCCTTTCCTTCAACAACATGCCAACATTTAAAAAGAAAATAAGCATTATACAGCATAAATAACATTAAAAATACATGAAATTTCACTTGCTTCAGCTATGTGAAATTGAAGACCTTCTGAATAAAGAAACAATAGTGAGTGTTGCTGTAGCTCAATCTCAACATATACAAATGACAAGAAATTTTAATTTTTTGTCCCAATCATTTCTGCCTTTAAATTCTTCTGAAATATTTTTTCAGGACTTGCTAAATCAAGTCATGAGTGTGAGATAACTTAGTGAGATGAAAGGCATAGAATTTTGGGCTTCTGGTGACTACATTAGTTTTCTCCTACCCTAAAGCCAGCTCATGTCTGGAATCCTGTTGAAACGGTAAGATTTTCAGATTACTAGGAGAGCAATGCCTCAGCTCTGCGTTTTACATGGAAAGACATTTGAGTGGCGAGGTGCGGAATGGATTGGATGGGGATGTGTACGGGATAAAACAATTCCACAAAATAAAGGTCCAGCTGTGATCATTTTAGAAATGTACACTATACTCCAGAAAGAAAATCATAAAAAGAAATGTTAACCAAAAAACTGGGCATGCAAATTGACTTAGAGAGAGAATGAAGTGAACTAAAAATGAATTACACATTAAAATAGTTTTGTTAAATCACCCCAGATTTCTCGACAGTAATCTTAAATCATTTAAGTTCTCTCAGTTTATTACATGGTAAAACATCTTCTAAGTCTTTCAAAAGAAAGACTTTTGCCACTTCTATTTTTTCCTCACTAGTAGCATAGATTTGACATTTGAGGGTCACTGTTTGCCAACAATAACTCAAAGTAGCAATTTCACTCTTAATTACATTCTTCTTCTTTTCCCATGATGTAAGAGACAACCAAAAAAATTGTGCATGTTAATCAAAGAATGCCAACACTAACATCTATTTAAGTGGTTAGCTTATTTAAGAGCTGTATGCCAAATGAGCTACTTGTGTGAGGGCTCTATGTTGGGTGCTTTACTTAGCAAGGCCTATTAGTTCACTAAAATATATTCTTACTATAAAATACATACATCTAAAAAAGACAAATATTTAAATATGAAATCAGTTTGGTTCAAAACACAAACGAGCTGGTTATTTAGATAAGAAGGCGAGGGCTCTATGTTGGGTGCTTTACTTAGCAAGGCCTATTAGTTCACTAAAATATATTCTTATTATAAAAATACATACATCTAAAAAAGACAAATATTTAAATATGAAATCAGTTTGGTTCAAAACACAAACGAGCTGGTTATTTAGATAAGAAGGCATGACATGAAAGAAGGCAGCCTTTTACTTACTTCTGAGAACGCATTACTAGGAGTGAGGGCAGGCTGGCCACAAGGTTCCACACCGTGATGACCTGAAAGGACAACCCGGGAAGTAAGGGGATGAGCCAGTCAGAACCACAATAGAGACACTGAAGTAATTAAAGAAAACCCACCTTTCTGGGGATGTTATTATTTCTATTAGTACACTAAAAGAGGTCATATCACCAAAGTGGTTTTAAACCAAGTAAATAGAACCAAATATTAGAGAAGAATTTATCCTAAAGAATAACCCAATTCCTTAAAAGAAAATAGTTTATATGAATTCAGTTTGGGCTGAATGGTTGAAGTGTGAAAAGTTGAATATAAATTATCCCAACCAAATGGGAGAGACATCATAGGTGCTGAAAGATATTGATTTTACTGTTTAAGAGAAGATAGCAAGCCTTTATCTCATTTCATAAAGACTATCGATTTAACACAGGAAAATAAGTTATATATACAACTGAAAAGAACTTTTAATATATTTCTAAACTAAATGCTAATTTAAACTCTTAGCCATTAGTACAAAAACATAAAACATAGTCACATTCAAGGACCTCTATTTGAGACCTAAAAATAATTCTGCCTAAAAAGATGAAGGTTGAGATGGAATTTTTATGGACAAATCTATATAATGTTATGGATAATGTTATAAGAGCCCAAGGATGTCTTTTAACATAACAATGTCTTTTAACAAAACTTCCAGGAAAATAATGAAAAAGTATACCTGTAATAAACCACTGGTTCAAAAAATCACCTTGGAATAGTATAAAACATAATAGTTTATTATCTGTAGTCTCTCCTTCTTGCTCCCCTAACTGCCTCCTTCCCTGTGTTTCCAGGTAATCATTGATCTGCTGTCTGTCACTATAATTTGCATTATCTACAATTGTGTATAAATGGAATCATACAGTATGAACTCTTTTTGTCTGGCTTATTTCACTCATCATACTTATTTTGAGGTTGTTCTAATTATGTTGTTTCATATATCAATAGTCCATTCCTTTTTATTGCTGAGTAGTATTCCAGTGTTTGGATATATTACAACTGGCTTATCCACTCAACAGTTTTCAGACATTTGAGTTGTTTCCAACTTTGGCTATTACAAGGAAATCTGCGAGAAAGATTTCTGTCAAAATTTTTGTGTATAGATATATGCTTGAGTAAAAAACTAGGAATGAAGTGGCTGAATCATACTGTAGGCATATGTTTAGATTTTTAAGAAACTGTCAAACTGTTTTCCAAAATTGTTATAACACATTATATTCCCACGACCATAAGAGAGTTCCTATTATGAATACTATACGAATTTTAAAGTCTACAAAGAAATTAGTTCTATGGGAGTCAAGTCAGAGAACCCCATAAAGACAGATCACTAGGCAGTTTCCAAAAAGGTGGCAGAGCACACCTACTCTCTTCAGCCTGGAAAGTTACAGTAGTCATCCCAGAGGTCACTAGAAAAATGCTGTCCTGATTGTTTTGTGAGATAGTCTGATTCTAACGTGAACTGGAACTATATGGAACAGCAAGAAGGATCCCTATGCTTTAGTGTTTGAAAGCTTTACCTTGTAGAAGATGAACAACCATCACAATAGTAAGGTTTCTTTTAGCTACTGTTGGTATTGAAATACTATTGTCTGATAACTTAAAAGATTAGTTATGTATGAAGTACTGAATTTACATTATGAACGTACTAAGTGCAACCACATTCCTCTGTGCCTAATATTCTTTCTACCATATTAATAACAGGAATAAAAGCTACATTTATGGAGCTCGATTATGTAATAGTATGGAATCAGACTTTCAGGTTTAAATTCTGCCTCTACCCTTTAATTAACTCTGTGAGCTTGGGCAAGTTATCAAACTTTTCTGTGCTTCAGTTTCCTTTTCTATAAAATGAGGATAGGATAACAGTAACACTAGTCTCACAGGGTTGATGTGAGGATTAAAGCACTTAGAAGAAATCTTAGTCCAGGATAAGCATTAAATTAATGACAGGTGCTGATATGATGATATCACTACTATTACTATACTGCTATTACTAACTGCTATTACTTCTATTATTGTGCTAGAATGTAAGATAGGTACTTTGCTCATTGTTATAACCACAATGCCCAGAACAGTGTCAGACACAAAGTACAAATTCAATAAATGTCTGAATTAATTACTATATGACAAGCCATTATGGTAAGTATTTCACGTGGACTACTATAGTTATGCTTCATTATAACTTTACAATGTAGATACTAATAATATTCTTATTTTACTGATAGAAAAGAGGCTTATACACAGATCAAGTAATTTGCTAAGGTCACAAAGGATTTATAAACTCAGGTCTATTGGGCTCTAAATTCCATGGTCTACTCTTTTCTATTATTTCCTATTACACACTGAATTTTAGAGATGCTCCCATTTAAATATAACTTTTTCACCTAGAGAGATCCTGTAAAACATCCTGGAAGGGTAATAAAGACATTTTAGTGACAGTATCCAAACATGCCGTTCAGAAAAAAAATAGTTACCTCTGTGTAACTACTCGTATTGTAAAATGAATGTATCCTTACCATTGGCTTTGGTTGACTTTGGAGATGAAAGAGTATACCTCTTGGAACTGGGGAACACTGGATGACCATCCCTGTGTTGTGAAAAGAGAAAATACATTAGGAAATTCTTTAAGATATTTGTTTAAATATCCTTCGAACTATCTGTCAAGCAGCCTCAGAAGTTTTATTTTGGATGAGCTTTAGGGGGCCCAGGCACACGCTGAAGCTGTAGACAAAATTTTATGAGAGTCTTCATCTATGTAGTTTCTGGAGGGAGATATTCCTGACGCAAAAAAGATTAAGAATAGGGGCCGGCCCGGTGGCGCACTGCTACAGTGCGCTGCTTGAGAGCGCGGTGGTGCTCCCGAATGAGGGTTCGGATCCCACATACAGACTGGTTCCCGCTCACTGGCTGAGTGAGGTGCGGCCACAGCACCGAGGGTTGCGATCCCGTTGCCGGTCCCGGTCCGGTACGGGCGCGACACTGAGGGTTGCGATCCGTTGCCGGACACGAAAAAAGACAAAAAAAGGAAAAAAAAAAAAGATTAAGAATCACTTCTTTACATAATCTTTCTTTGGGTTTCAGTTCAACACGTAACCCTATTTCACCTCACTTCTCATTTAAAATACTGGTGATATTCATGATTTAATAACTTAGTTCACTGTCACTCAGTTGATAGTTCAAAGATAACTGAGAAGTCATAAATCACTAAATTTATATATCTAAAGCCTTTGATACATGTTTTTATTTTAGATTATTTAAAGTAAAAATCTAGATGAAATACATATATTCAAAGGATTATAAGAATAGTACCACCCAAAGTGAAAAACAGCCAAAAAGATAGCACCTTGAAAACAGGATTAGTATGCAATCTGATTGCTGCTGATACTTGAGGGAAAAAGGAGGTTGCCTAAGGTGTAAGGTGTTGGGAGAGGCAATATCCCATGGGCCCTAAGCCTATCTGTATGTTCTTGCTGGGTAGCCCCAAAATGCAAGGCCCTGACCTTTTTTTATCTGGGCCATTTCTCAAGGTTATGTTTGCAGTGAGCAACCTTGAGGGATGAGGTAACTTCTCTCCCCAAAGAAAAACAGGCTTTCTTAAAGGTTGCTACAAAATGGCAGGTTCCCCAGGTTCCTCTTATAGCATTTCTGTAATTCACATTTGTGTCTGTGAATTACTTCTTTCAAAACATGGGAACAACCATGTATGTGCAGGAATCCATTAGTCCCACATACATCATCTCTATGATGATGTATACAACCCTATATGTGCAGGAATACAACCCTGTATGTGCAGGAATCCATTAGTCCCATATACATCATCTCTATGGGTCTTGGAGGACATGTAGATCTTCCACCAACACCATGCTCATGCTGCTTGCTGTACTGCTAGTAATAAAGTCTTTAATCTCTGATCTAGGAGTTTTATGTCTTTAGCCATCATGATGGTTAATTCTAGGTCTCAACTTGATTAGATTAAGGAATATAGAGAAGCCTGGTAATGCTATCTTTTTAGATGTGTCCATGAAGGTGTTTCCAGAAGGGATTAGCATATGGGCCTGAGTGGACTGGTGGGAAAGATCCACCCTCAATATGGGCAGGAACCATCCAATCCACTGGGGGCCTGGAGAGAACAAAAAAATGGAGAAAAAAGGTGAATTGCTCTCTATCCGCTGGAGCTGAGATACACTCTGCTCTCTTGTTCACGGACGTCAGAGCTTGAGACTCCTCAGCTGCTGAGTTCCAGGAATTACACCAATGGCACAATCGGCTTCCCTGATTCTGAGGCTTCAAGCCTGGGCTGAGCCATGCTACTGGCATGCAGTTTACAGACAGCCTATGGTGGGACACCTCAGCCTTCACAATCATGTGAGCCAGTTCCCCTAATAAATACCCTATCATATATTTGTATATCTACTCTGACTAATATAGCTAGCATCCACGAAACAATACCAGGCTAGCTTATTAGCTTGCAAGTAGGGTAAATTCCCAGACTCTTTACAGTTCTTGACATAGAGATAATTACTACAATTATATATCCCTCTATTATTGCTACCCTGTGGACTATAAAGAGGGCAGATATATACAACAGTGGAGAGAGAGCTGGAAGAAGAACAAAGGTGAAAGTAATTGTGACTACCACTACTATATCTTCAGTGACTATAGTGAAGATAGAAGTATAAAGACAAAAAAAAGTGACTTCAGGGCTGGGGTGAAGAGTGCTCTGCTAATGCTGAGGTAAAACATTCAGGTTAGCAGAGATGTTCATTTTCACAAAAATATTTTCCAGGTTGTTTGAAGACTTTCCTCCTCCACTAATTAACATTCAGCTAGACATATGAAAATGACAATAAGCCAATACAACTTTTACAAACATGTGAAGGCATCAGGTCAGAGTTTACATTCAAGAAAAAAAGTATGAAATCTAACTTGAAGGTTCAGAAGAAACAAATAAGCTCATTATCAATAATTAAATTAACAAGTTCCCATGTTTTGAAAGAAATAATTCGCAGACACAAATGTGAATTTTCCCTTTACTAACTTAAGTCTGTAATCTAGAAAGCCTGGATTCATGTACATTATGGTAGGCAGAATAATGTCCACCTCCCCCAAGATGTCTACATTCTAATGATTATTTCTAATCCTCAGAACCTGTGAATATGTTACTTTATATGGCAAAAGAGACTTTGCACATGTGATTAAGTTAATGATTTTGAGATGGGGAAATTATCTTGGATTAGCTGGGTGGGCCTGTTGTAATTATGTGTCCTAATAAGTGAAAAAGGGAGGAAGGCAAGTCAGAGTCGGAGAAAGAGATGTGGCAATAGAAGCAGAGAGTGCTGCAATTGTCGGCTTTGAAGATGGAAGGAGGTCATAGCAGAGGAATATGAGCAGTCTCTAGAAGGGGGAAAAGGCAAGGAAATGGATTTTCTCCTGGAATTTACAGAAGAAATGCAGCCCTGCTCACACCTTGATTTTGGTACAGTGAGAACTATTTGCTATTTCTGACATCCAGAAGTATGAAGAACTAAGCTACTAAATTTGTGGTAATTTGTTACAACAGCAATAGGAAACATATATTTTCTCAATTTATTACATTATAAGTGAAAGAAAAGTTGCTATTAGCATTTCTTATAATGTGAAAGTGTTATGAGATATAGAGGATGTTATGGCTTTATGCCTCATTGGTAGCAGACATAAGGTTTTGGTAGGATTGACTCCATCTCAGCTCTGGGAGTGGGCCATGACTGGCCCAGGCCAATCAGTATATTCTTATCCCTTAGCCTCAACTAAGGGACTGACCTTACTTTAGAACTAAGGCAACTGGCACACAATACTTGCTTTACCAGTGGTGACTGGTGATTTCTTTTTTTTTCCTTTTTGTCGTGTCCGGCAACGGATCGCAACCCTCAGTGTCACGCCCGGACCGGGACCGGCCACGGGATCGCAACCCTCGGTGTTGCGCCTGCACCTCGCTCAGCCAGTGAGCGGCCGGTCTGTATGTGGGATCCGAACCCTCGGCGGGAGCGCCGCCACGCTTCCCAAGCGGCGCACTATAGCAGTGCGCCACCGGGCCGGCCCATGACTGGTGATTTCTGTTTGAAGATTGCTCTAGATGGGGTGGTATGCAGGTGCAAGGCATGGAACTGTCACAGTCATTTGACTATCAAAAAGGAAACTGATACACAGAAGATGGAATAACTGAAAACAGCAACAAAATGAAGCCAAAGCCCTGATCAAATTTCATCTGATGATCACCTTTTCTAAAGGACTTTTTAAAGTCCAATATAACCAGTAAATTCCCTTTCTTGTTTAAATGAAGTTGAGTTGTGTTTTCTGTTACTTGCAGCTGTAAACACCCTCACTGGTAAATGTGGTATACCCTATTGACTGTAAGCATTTATCCAAACACCCACTTAGTGTTCTCCGATTCTTCTATTAGAAAGTCTGTTCTAACTTTACTAAGTCCTGACAGTTTCGTCTATGAATTATTAATTTAGTAATATCTTTTCAGAGAATATTAGTCAACAGCCTGAAATGCACACACACACAGAAACAAAACTCACAAATAATTGCAGAGTACCTTGTTGCTTTCAGCACCACTGAAGGAAGTGACAGGTCTAATGCTCTGTTAGCTTCCTCCAAGGTCATTCCTTGTGTGCTGACTCCATTCACATAATGGATGATATCTAATAGCTGGAGATTACCCTCAATGGCTGCAACTGACCTTGGATTAATATCACTAATATATACCACTTGATGAAGGCTGTCATGACCTCCAGATAAGGAAAAACCTTCAAAGAACAAAAAATATTTGTTTTCTTAGTCACAAAAATACTTACTCTTAATCTAGCCAAGAAAATCATACTGCACAAAGCTTGAATTTTCATTACCCAATTCCCCTTTGTTGCACATTAATGTAATGTCAGGTAACAAATGAGGCAAGACTGGCATCCTGGGTAATTCTAGAACTCGACCAAGAACTAATCTGACTGTCTTGGGTGCAGCTCGGAGCAGATTCACTGCATCTGTGTGAGTCATATTTGTAACATCTGTATCATTAACCTACAAAAATGAGAAGGAGTAAGTTAGGATTATAATGTTTAGAACACAGAAGCTAAATTGTCAAGAAAATACAATAATCTTCCCAACTTTTTATACCATATATTTTAGCCATTAAGAGATTCACAATAGAGTGGTATCTAATTTAATGGTAATCTCCTTTAATGTAGAAATCATAAGCACAATGATCGAGCCATTATAAATGAAATAACAACGTAAAACTCTAACAAACGCATCATTATTTTGCCAATATAGGACGTATATCCTTAGTAATTTAAGAGAACTTTCTGTCCCTGAGACTTGAGATAGCTGTTTTATGCCTTAAAGGAACTTTCAAATTAAAAAGGAAACTTTAAGCATTTCCCAAACTGTTTTAACTATGCAAAGGCCTTTACTTTTAAGTGGTGGTGAAGGACAACGTAAGCCAAATAGAGAAATACAGTGTTCTATTTATTCAACCTTCCTTCTCCATCCCTGGCCTGCTCTTTGGCCACATTTGCATAAATTTTCCATTCCTTTCAAATGTCTCACCTTTATAAGCCGGTCCCCAGGTTTTAGCCTTCCATCACTTTTGGCTGGATCCTGTATGACATCATGAACATAACAACCAATACTCTGATTGCCTTTGGTTACTGTAAAACCCAGGCTTCCTTTTTCTGATTTAATTAGGGTGATGAGGAGTTCTACTTCCTAAGGGAAGAAAACAGTAATTCCTTTAGGTTATCTGTTTTGCCCTGTAGACAAACAGAAAGATGACTATTATTTTTCTTGCTTAATAGAAGAAAAAACCCAAACCTTAAAACGTTACTTAACTCACCTGAATGAAGATGCCAGGTCGGTCAGATTCTATATAGAATGTCCCCCACCACCCCCAATGTAAAAGTTGGGTTTAAGTACAGCAATATGAGTTTGTCTAGAGACAGTAGAGACAGAGTTTACTCATGCTTCCATTCTTGTATTTTCAGGATAAACAAGGACACAATAGTGGTTGCATTTTGATGATCAAAGAATACTTTGGGGGGAAAGTTCAGAAAAATTCTTTATATATTTCTTTTTTTCTTTTTGTCTTTTTCGTGTCCGGCAACGGATCGCAACCCTCAGTGTCGTGCCCGTACCAGACCGGGACCGGCAACGGAATCGCAACCCTCGGTGTTGCGCCCGCACCTCGCTCAGCCAGTGAGCGGGAACCGGTCTGTATGTGGGATCCGAACCCTCGGTGGGAGCGCTGCCGTGTTCCCAAGCGGCGCACTGTAGCAGTGCGCCACCGGGCCGGCCCCAAAATTCTTTATATATTTCTAAACAACCAAGATACATGCCAAGAACCACAAATAAAGCTTTTTTTTTGTAAAAATATGAAATTTTCTAGTTATATAAACAAAAAAAATTTTTATTTTTATTTAAAATTTTATTTTTTTATTTTATTATTACAAAAATGTAAACATTTTTTGTGGCCCTTCACCAATTTCTCCCTATCTCCTTTCCCACCTCTGGTGGACTTAGTTCCACTCACTCCTTTTGAAAATTCAAGGAATTATTATGATTGTTCTTTCTTTCTTTTTCTTCCTTCTTCCTCCCTCCCTCCCTTCGTCCTTCTTTCCTTTCTTTCCTGCTTCCACTTATGAGTGAAGACATGAGGTATTTCCTTTTCTGTACATGGCTTATTTCACTTAACATAATTTTCTCTAAGTTCAGCCATGTTGCCACGAATGAATTTCATTCCTTTTTATGACAGACTAGTATTCCATTGTGTAAATATACTACATTTTCCTGAGACTAGAAGTTGCTTACATGGATGATGACAGATTTTCTAAGGAAATCATTCAAAGATTTTCATTCCATTGCTAAGAATAAAACTGAAGATGTAGATGCTACACACACACATATACAATTACAGGCAAACAAAATGTCTGGAAAAATTAACTCCAAAATGCTTACGGTTTTGGGGTGGTAAGATTATAGGTGGTTTTAATCTTCTTTTTATGTGTTTTACAGTTTTTCTACAATAAACATTTATTACTTGGGTAACAAAAACAGTATTGAAATAGCCTGACTTTCAATCAATGTAAAGGATATTATACTTGGAAATTTGGTTTCCAAACTTAATTTGTAGGTTTAGAAGTTCTAGAGCTATTATTACAATGTAAAGGATTCCATTTAAGCACACAAAAAATTGTGGAGGAGAAAAAAATTACATTCAAACTTGATTAAAAGTTAAATAGATAATTCATCAGAATCTTGAGAAACAGATAACAATAACATTTACTGAGTGTCTACTCTGTATCAGGTACTATGCTAGGAACTTTACATAGGCTATTTCAGTTTATCTTCACCCCAATTCTATGAAGTTATGAAGCCCATTTTGTTCACAGGCATCTGCCAAATTGCAGTAAGTCAGTGGTGGAGTCAAGATTTGTACCCAGATCTTTTTGTCTCTTTCCCTAATTTCTCAGCACAGAAACACACCAGATATGTTATCCATTTATTAGACACAGATATGAAGCCACTCTAAAAGACAGCTTTTTCTCCAACTAAACAGAAACTGTATATGTTTACATCTTCTGTGAGAAAATATGGAGTTTTTTTAATACAGAGGAAACAACTCACCAGCTCAAAGTCTTCAGGGTGGTTTTCCAAGTCATTTTTCAAAGATGTCAAGTTTTCTTGTCTAATTGGTTCAGAAGCTTGGTGTATGTGATATTTATCCATTGGATTAGAGGAAGCAGATTCTGATTGGGGTTGACAACTCTGCCCAGGAGTCACATTCGATGGTAGAGTGGAAGGAAGATTACTGCAGAGAAAAAGAAGCAAGACTATTTATAAATACATTTCAATGTAAATCTAGTAAATTTGTACCACAAACAGAAAATACTTAGCAAATATTCATGTCTGATTTTGACTGAGACCCCAGATACTTTTTGTCTAACTCTGGACTGTGAATTTATTCCACATCTGTCATATGCTAACATTACCAATAATGTATTCTCCGTCTAGGTTCTATTTAGAGGAAGCTCTTTAAACTGCACAAAGTCAGTAAGACAGGCTTAATAAATAGATCTTTGATTCTTAGTTGTTAATTCAAGGCTGAAGCTAATGTTATCAGAAGCCTAATAGAGGTTCCATGTAAGGAAAGGAAGAAATAAGAAAAGAATAACAGTGTTACTTTTGTGGTTTCTTTGGAGGACAGAAGAGAAAGTAAAAAAAATCTTGAACAAATGTGGTTGGACCTGGATACACACAAAGACATAACCAAATAGTAAAATGTGTAAATAATGATTAGAGGTATAGATGTAGTCTTTGTATGATTCTATGCTTTCAATAATTTCTTCTTTCCCCATCTTCTGTGTCTTACCTTTTGTAAACTCTTTCCAACCTCTTTCCCCTTTCCTTAACATGTCTGCTCCCTACTTTCTACTGCATCACTATGTAGATATGTCTTTTCTCTTTCTGGTTAAGTAGGATGATTGACGGTGAAATACACACAACATTCTCAATTATAAGTAAATATGCTCAAGAAGGCAGCAAGGCTCACATTGACTGGGTAGAGAGCTTGCTGGTTTGCTAACTAAAACTGTCAGTCACAATAGCTAGATATCCAATAGAGTCACCATCTGCCTAATCACGGTGAAATTCACAGGTGGACACATTTCATTCTTAGAGAAATACGTGTTGCTGCTATTACTAACAACAACCAGTTGCTTTGAGTGCTACACAGAATATTGATAGTACCTGTCTTCAAATTCTGGTTTATTGGGTATTTTCTGAGGATAGTAAAACATGGTACAAATGGTATCTTCTTGACTGTTGGTTGCTTCATGTTGACTCTGTGCCTGTGATACCATGTTGCTTAGAGTCTGATGCAAAGCTGAGCTCCAGACCATATTTGATATCTTCGCTGGAGTTTTCAGTGAGTCCTCTTCTCCACTCCCACTGCTGTCACTATAACTGTCTCTCCTGGATGGGGACTTGCATTGTTTCTTGCTTTTGTCAGATATTTCATTTTCATCTGAACTGGTGCCTTGCTCCGCACACGATGGTTGAGAAGGGTTACTGCTGTTTGGAAGTACTTGTGCTGGAGAGTGCAGTGGGGTCTGTGATGAACACATTTAAAGAGATCAGTGTGAAATTAACTTTGGAAGCACGTAATTAAAAATGAACCTGTTGAACAACAGCACTTTCTACGAAAATATTCAATTAGTTTTCTGATACAGTAAAAAAAAGTAATTTATGCTCATTAGAAAAAAAATCACATAAAAATAGCAACTGCTAATATTGAACAATTTATACTTTAAATCAAATTAGAGTTATATTATCTACTGCACTTTGTATCCTACTTTCAAATTTTAGGTTTCTATCATGAGTATTTTCTGAAATCCTTAAATATGCTTTAAAACAATTTTAATAACTGTGCAATGGACCTATGGAGGCTATACCGTTAATTTATTCCAGCCTTCTCCTTTTATTGGATACAGAGTTGTTCCTAGCTTTTCACTATTAACAGAAATCTAGGAGAACTTCTTTGTATGTAAATTTTCACCTGAGTTTCTGACTATTTCCTTATAATTTTCTACATTGTCAGAACACAGAGTGTTTTTAAAAGCCTTGTTAAATATTTCCAAATTGTTTTCCAGAAAGATTGTATCAACTGATATACTACTCATCAAGAGAGTTCCATTCAGTTCTTCCTGTCTAGTACCCCAAATCATTGTAGTTTCCTAAAATGTATTTATGATGCATCTTTCAGAAATGTTACTTTCCTATTAATGCCCTCCTAATACTTCCCCTCCCCCCAATATAAGGTTTAAGGTTTCTGGCCCAGATACTCTTGCTTTTGATACCCAGGAGTCATCATTCACTAATACTTGAACACTATTTTAAGTAGACAGGCCAAAGGCAGACTTTCTTTAATTATATAAGCATTCATCTACGTTTGGATTCACACCTGTCAGCATGCAATTTTGTAAGTCACTATCAAAACAGATTTTGGATTCCTTAGCTATTCCTTACCATAAGAAAGGGAAATGAACATATCCCTTTCTCTGTGACTTTTAGTTTAAAAAAAAAAAAGGCAAAAAATCTTAAATAACTCTCATTTTTATCCCAACTAGCTCAGAATGAGAATCACACTTCCATGTTTAGTTCAATGAAGAAACGGACAAGAGGTTTTTGTAACCGTTATTTTGTCTTTTTCTATTTATGCTTAGAAAACAAATCCCTGAAATCCTATAATTAGAAAGGAGGGAAGAGAAAGTGAATTAAATTTCTTAATATTACAAATATGGAATGCACTCAAAGAGGTTAAGTGACACACACAAGACAACAATCCTAGCTAAAGACATAGCCAGGTATGAAATCCAGGGGATCGATCCATGATGAAACAACTACAGCTAAATTAATCATTAAATTGATATTCTATAAAAATACAAATTCCTTTTCACAGGTCTCACCAAAAGAGCAGAATCAATTTCTGGTAGCACACCAGGTGGAGGTCTACAGAGAAGCAAGGATACTTCTGGAGCTGTTCCCCTGAGAGCGGATATGACTTCCTGGGATACCATGAGTGACAAATAAAGACACAGTTAAACCAGGATTATGAAAACATCTTGGAAAGCCAATCCATCTCATCATTAAAAATGCTAGAATACATATGCTAGGAGCTTACCTGCTGAGACAGTCCTTTCAAAGAGGCTCCATTCACTTTCAAGATAACATCTCCCACATCAATTTTTCCACTTTCTGCAGCTGGCTGTCCAGGAAAGAGCTTTTTAACCCTTACTATGCTGGCATTTATTTGCTCGGGTATAAGATTATCTTCTCGAGAAAAACTGAATCCTAGGCCTGAGCTATTTTTAAACAATTTTACCTCAAATGTATTTTCTGGGGAAAAAAGATATAAAAATATTTAAATACTCTTAAATGCTGTGTATATATATGAGCATACAAATATATATATTTTTAGACACATTTTTTAAAAGCCCATTTTCCCATGATATTTATAGCTCTATGTACACTTATTTTGCACCCTATACTATACTCAAATCTTTTTTCACACTGTCATTATGAAAACTTAACCTAATCAACTAACTGCATGAACTAAGCTGTTTGAACAGAAAAGAGAGTTCAGAAAGCAGGGTTCTGAAAATGAAATTAGGCTTCAATCCCACGTTTTAAAAGAAAGTATAATACCAGAGAAAACAGAAAAATCAGGGAAAAAGAGGTCTGCAGAAATTCAGGTATACAGTAGAGAGAGATGGCAAAAAGAGTAAAATAAATGTCAGAGGATGTATAGGAAACAAACTGACATTGTAATATTTTGGTAAGGTATAATTTAATCCAGATAAATTGCAATGGTACGTTGATAAAATTCTCATCAGCAAAATAAGTTAAAAGAACAATAACAAGATAAGAATTTAAAAAGATATTTAAAGAAAGAATGATGGAAGAAATTGGAAGTAGTGTGATAAAGTGGATATGTTAATTTTATTTTCATAATCAGAAAAAATAATATAGGCTGGGCTATTTTTTCTCCTTATTTTGGGGACTGATTTGGAGTTGCTCACATGTGTGTCAACAAATAGGTACTTAAAATAAAAGACAAAACAATGACTATATACCATCACCATTACTTATAAAATAAAAGACATATAAACCTCTTAAAATGAAGATGGATGGAATTTTGGAATAAAGGGTACTCCAGTATTATGAACGCATTTAGCCTTATGAAAAACTTATTACTAAATCATTCTCAATTTTCTTATTTTACTGCCTGTTAGTGATACGTACAACGGCTGGTATAGTTTTTAAGAAATACCAGTATCTGGGAACTGTTAGGTAAATTTCTGCCCAAATTTAGCTTCACAAGTCCATTAAATTGAACAGAAATATAGAAAATTTAAGGGTCAAGGTTTCACATAGGTTTGACACCATTCTTAGCAATTTATACTAATTATTTTTCTTACCAAATTTCATTTTGAATTTTACATCTATTTAAGGCATTATTAAATGACCATAATTATGCATGACTTCATTATCCCAAGTTTTTTAGACTATATGAGATGCAAATATGTTTTCATTTCTTTATATAGTATGGTATTGCATCAGATTATTATTTACACTTGACAAGAGTAAAGAGAACTAGGGTATGAATTATAATCCAACATGTAAAAATAAAATTTTGAATAAGCTAGGAATAATTTTAAGGTGAGATGACATTCTCCCAATGTCTGACCTTCGGTGACAAAGCTGTAGTCTTTGACATGAGTTGCTTTCTTCACCATTTTTTCTGGAGCTTGGTCTTTGGCATTCTGATTTGTAAGGGTGCACTGTGGGGTTACAGGGACATGTTCTTTAGATACTGGAGACTGCCCCTTTTCTAACAACAGATGAACCACCTGGACAAATAAATAGCACTTCATTAATTAAGAAGAATAATAAGAAAATAGATAAAATTTCAGGACTTTGTATAGTCGATGGTATAAAATCATTTAAAGTAACTACCTGGCTCGTGCTCGCTTCGGCAGCACATATACTAAAGTAACTACCTGGCCCAGCAAAATATAGGTAGAGAGGGGGAAAAAAAAGTGTGTGTGTGTGGGGGAAGCAAGGGACTGAAAATTTCAAAATCAAGTTTTTATTATTTTTTGTATAAAAAGATAAGTGATTAGGACACATATTCCATATTATGTAATAATGTGTTGCCCGACTAGAATCACAATAAAGCCAGTTGAGATATTTAAAAACAAAACAAAACATAAATGATTAAAGAGAAAAAAAATTTACTATAAGAACATGCTTAAGTTCTATGCTAATAACATAATCATGTTATAGAAAATTTGGGTATTAGGAAAAAAATCACCACTATAATATAAAAACCATTATAAATAATTTGGTAAATTCCTTAACCCCAAATGTGTTTGAACAAAATTAACTTAGCCTCTGGGCTGAAGAACAACAACAAGTAAAAATCACTAGAAATTAGTAGATGTTTTTGAAAAAATTAAAAAATGCAACCTCCAGTAGTCCCCCTGTTAGATCTCTGTGGTAACATATGACTAAATGTGACACAGGAAGCTAGCTTCCTCAGTAAAAAAACGCTTGTCATAATACTTGCTTCTCAACTTGGAAGGAAAAAGAACAACCCAGAATGGTCACAAGATTAAGGCTTGGTTTCTTGATTAACTAACGAATTTAGAGACCTCAATAAGATTGATATTATTCACACATTATTATGTTTTTCTAATGTATCTTGAAAGATTGGTATAATGATCTATTACCTGTCCCGTATTTCTCAGTGTTTCCACAGCTTGCTTATGGGTAGCTCCATCCAGACTCACTCCATTGACAGCTAGGACACGATCACCTATAAATTAGGCAGTTATTTTGAAAGAAACGCGTCATAAAATAAAGATTCTACATGCTCTTTTCCCACCTTGTGGTCTTATTTCATATTAATTTGTTTGAGGAGAGTTTCAGACAAATTACGGACAAAATTTTGTCAGAGTTTCTTTGTGATTTAATTTCTTTCTCAATTCTATAGCCGATCTTAGGTACATTTTAGAACAATATCTTTATAAAAATCAATTTAAATCATGAGAAAGATAAGCTGAACTATAAATGTAGGGAGACTGGAGGGACATCCCTAGTTAGTTCTTATTAGAAATGTAGATGTCAGTGTTTTTCAAGGGCACTATCTCTTCCCCATTGTGTGGGAATTTGCTTCTTAGCATGTGCAAAACACGAATGAAAACATTGTTTAGATATTTTCTGATACTAGAGAATAAGCTGGAAAGAAGAGTTTTTGGAATGGAATCGAGGAGTTTTTTAATGCTATAGTTTTATAATTGAGTAGGTTCTTATTACGAATTTGAAGGTCTCTTTCAACTTCATAATTTCTCATTTATCTATGGTGATATTTATATATAAAATTTTCACATACATACAAACACTATACCTTTGTGAATTCTACCATCAGCCTCTGCAGCTCCCTTGGGAATAACAGCTTTCACATAAATGCCACCATGTCTGACACTGGTATTCACACCTCCCTAAACAGAAAATAATAAAATAACATTTTGTAATATAAAAAATTTTGCACTTTTTCTTTCATATCTGAGCCCTAGAAAGGATTCAATTCTCCATCCAAAGCAGTAGCATCACATTGGCATGTGAAATTATTTTAATACCCAAGAATATCGGTAGCTATGTTTCCCAAATGTCAAAGCAGCTTCCTTTTAGCAAAACTATTCAATTCAGAAAATAACAATATGCTAGATCTTGACTATATAAGGAATTGCTCTTCCTTTATAAGTCTAAATCATACATTATGAGCAAGCAGAAAGCAAAATTCATCTATGCAAAATTAGTGTGAAGAAAAACTATCAGGAACAAAGTATATGGAATAAAATACTTCAGATTCATATTTGCTAATCTGAAAGCAAATCCCATGAGTCAAAGAAAAAGAAGTTTTTCTTTCATTTTAAAAGGCTTTGGTGGAAAAAAATTTTTTATGGTGTAGATGAGATCTAATAAGCCAATTTTCTATTTCTTGTGGGCGTAGAGCTTTTATCTCACTTTACAGTAAAAAAAAATACAATTTTAAAGAAATTAAGGGCAAGAGGAAAAATGTTACATTTTTTTTCTTTTGTCATTTTTTCGTGACTGGTAAAGGGGATCACAACCCTTGGTGTTGCGCCCGTACCGCGACCGGCAACGGGATCGCAACCCTCGGTGTCGCGCCCGCACCGCGTTCAACCAGTGAGTGGACCGGTCTCTATATGGGATCCGACCCCTCAGCGGGAGCGCCGCCATGCTCCCAAGCGCTGCACTCTACCGAGTGCGCCACCAGGCCGGCCCAAATGTTACATTTTTTTTTTTTTGTCTTTTTTTTTTTTTTTAACTGACCGGTAACGGGATCGCAACCCTCGGTGTCGCGCCCGCACCGCGTTCAACCAGTGAGTGGACCGGTCTCTATATGGGATCCGACCCCTCAGCGGGAGCGCCGCCATGCTCCCAAGCGCTGCACTCTACCGAGTGCGCCACCAGGCCGGCCCAAATGTTACATTTTTTTTTTTTTGTCTTTTTTTTTTTTTTTAACTGACCGGTAACGGGATCGCAACCCTCGGTGTCGCGCCCGCACCGCGTTCAACCAGTGAGTGGACCGGTCTCTATATGGGATCCGAACCCTCGGTGGGAGCGCTGCCGTGCTCCCAAAGCGGCGCACTCTCCAGTGCGCCACTGGGCCGGCCCCAAATGTTACAGTTTTAAATGTGCTAGAAAATTAGGTTTTCTTTTGATCTCAATATATTTATAGTGCTATTTCTACTGTTTCTCAATGGCTTTTCATGATTATCAATATTCTTCAAATGTGATAAAAGATAATGTTACACAAATGATCAAAGTTAATATCACCAGTAATGAGACATAGCAGCATCACGTGCTGTTCATGTTATTCATTGAGAAAGAAACAAAAAGTAATTTCTGTTATGTTCCTGGCCAAAAACGCATAACATGATTTTAATCATCAAGAGATCTCAGATAACCCCAAAAGGATATATTATTAAATAATCTGATAGTACTCTTAAAAAGCATGAAGGTCATGAAGAACAAAGACAGACTGATGAATTGTCCCAGATGAAAAGAGACTAAGAAAACATGAGAGCTAAATATTGGCTTTGGGTCCAAGAAAAGGACATTGGTGGGACAATTTTTGAAATTTTAATAAGGGCTGTAGGTCAGCTAGTAGTATTGTGTCAATGTTAATTTCTTAGTTTTGGCCATTGTATTGTGGTTCTGTAAGATATTAATGTGTAGAGAAGCTGGGTGAAGGACATATGGAAACTCTTTGTACTATTTCCGCAAATTTTTTGTGGGGTCTGAAATTATTTCAAAATGCAATGTTAAATTGAAAAATAAAAAAATTAAACCAAAAAGGAGATAATTACAATTTAGGGATAGTATATTCATTAGTATAACTCTAAAATAATTTTGTCAAACAGTCTAAGCTCATATATTTTTTTTTTTTTGTCTTTTTTCGTGTCCGGCAACGGACCGCAACCCTCAGTGTCGCGCCCGCACCGGACCGGGACCGGCAACGGGATCGCAACCCTCGGTGCTGTGCCCACCCCTCGCTCAGCCAGTGAGCGGGAACCGGTCTGTATGTGGGATCCGAACCCTCGGTGGGAGCGCCGCCATGCTTCCCAAGCGGCGCACTGTAGCAGTGCGCCACTGGGCCGGCCCCTAAGCTCATATTTTAACTACCTTAAAAACACATATATTCCTTGGGAACCTCCAATTTTAAGATACTAAAAATGTTTACAAATATTATGATATGGAGAGAAAGGACATATAAATATAAATAGTCCTTAGTTATTCATGATGTAGGTTAAAGATGTATCATCTCATTATTCTATGCTCGTGTAGAAGCTGTAAAATGAATACAAAGTGTATGCATAAATTTTACATTTTGCCAAGTCTTCTATTCAGATTAAGCAAGTATGAAATCTGTGGGGGAAAGTAGGCATTTGTCTAATTTTTTTAAACCACAGGAAAAAAGTGACTAGCACAATCAATTTTTAAAAAAGTTTTAAGATATGGTTCAGTTTTAAAATTTTGAAAATATTTGACAAGTGTTCCTTTTGAAGCAAAATGATTCAATTAATAAGTTGGCATATAATATGCTGCTGGAAATGAAGAGAAAACATTTGAAAACCTTGTCAAACAGTACCGTGACACTTATCCCCAAGCTGTTATCATTTTTAGCCAGTTCAACGTCAAAGATATCTCCAGGTTTAGGAGGTGATGAGGAAAAAGTTTTAAAATTCATTTTGTTGGATGTATTCATTGAGGAGGAAGAGTCCTTGACAGAGAAGAACAAACAAAAAATGATTTCTTGTTAGAGTCAAAATGAATTATTATGGGAAGACAAATATGTGTTTTTTTCGAAAAATAAAAATAAGCAAGATAGTAAGGGATAGAGTGTATTCAAAGAACATAAGGGTTGGAAGAGATCTTAGAAATAATCTAGTCCAATGCATTCATATTTGATGGCTGAGGAAATTGATGCCCAGGTCTTGCTTTAGGTCAAACAGCTAGATACGGCAGAAGGAAACCTAGAAGCCAGTTTGAATCTGAACATAATCCTGTCCAATGTTATTTATATTCCCAAATTTATAAAATATTTCCATTTCCTTTAAAAATCAATGTACA
The DNA here is from genome assembly GCF_000696425.1 of Galeopterus variegatus. Taxonomy (NCBI): domain Eukaryota; kingdom Metazoa; phylum Chordata; class Mammalia; order Dermoptera; family Cynocephalidae; genus Galeopterus; species Galeopterus variegatus. The sequence goes on from NW_007726507.1 coordinate 118,720, forward strand.
AGGTTACTTCAAAAAGTTTATGGAAAAATAGAATTAGAAGGTAATATGAATATTTCCATGAAGTTTCTGAAGTACACTCATATATCAAGCAGTAGTTTTTAACTTAAACGTCTAAAATGAGTAGGCTTCATGTTTACTTTGCTTATATTTACAAATCCAATATAAACTCAGAAAATAGCTAAACCCTGTTTATCAGACCATAACCCGCGTGTGAGGAATGTTGAGTTTTCAGTGAACACAAGATATAAGTTTCTTTACTAAAACTGCCTATAAATGCAAGTTTAAATTTATATCATTTCTAGGATAAGCTATTTTCAATGCTGTTATTGTTGTTGTTATTATCCATTCGGAACTTTAGGAGAATTAGACTATGAATAGCAAATTCAATTGCCAATTATGTGGACTACTCAAGAATATTTTTTTTCAGATTCTGAAGTTCTCTTATTAATATAAACATTAATATGCATGAGATGAACAACTTGTAAGACAATTGTAATCTGAGTATTCTTTCCTTTGTGTTATAATCAGGCAGCAGGTTCACAGAATGATAGCCATTTTAGAGTTAATATTCAAAGCTTCTAATTTCTCTGAATGTTAGCATCAAATGCAGTAGCAGTTAGTAGCAGAAGATATAAACTATTCTTCCTTTCCAGAATAATGTAAGCAGTTTGCAGTAGATTACCTGCTTTGTAATATATTTGCTATCATTTGCTTTGTTAAATGAAAAAGAAAAAGATTAAAATTAAACTATGCCTTTTTTGGTGTTTGATGATCCTGACTGCTGGAATAAGTGGCTTCATCCATGTCTGAATCTCCACGATCAGAGTAATCTGTTGCATCAGAAATGCCTGGTTTTTTAGTTTTGCTTCGGTTACTGTCAATGGAAGTCCTCTTTTTCTCAGTGGCTTTGGATACTACAGATGGGGAAGGGCTGCCATGCTGTGATTCCTGCCAGGTTCGGTTGCCTAAATGGTTGGCAAAGAAACCATTGACCTGACTCTGGGACAAGCTGGCACTCTCAGTCCTGGAATCTTGAGAACTCAGGCTTCCTTCCCGCAGGCCCCCAGATAGCCCAAAGGAGCCCTCTGAGATGTGCCTCAGGGTACCATGTGGCCAGTGGTGATCCTCAGAAGAAGAATCTACAGCACTGTCTTGCATGTAGAAAGGCTTCTTCATGTAGTTTTTCATTCCATTGGCAAGATGCACAGGAGTAGAAGACACTAAAAGTCAAAATCCGTCAATGAGTGACAAACATGCCTGTGCAAACATACATACACAATGCTCCCTGAAGATTGTTGGGAGGATTTTACAAGGATAATGCATGCAAAATACCTGACCCAGACCCTGGAACCACTGCAGGAACCCAGCAAATGGTAGATTCTTTGCTTCCTTCACTCTCTCCTTTGGTTGAACTTGTGACAAACTCCACTGAAATATGGTACCCCTTTCGCCTTAACTCCCCATTTCCATTCCCCAAGACCCATTTCAAATCAGTCTTCTCTGTGAAGACTTTCCTAATTCCAGAGATAATCATACTTTATTTGTGTCTCCAATATCCTTGGTCCTTATTTATAATCATTTGTACACTTGTTTTATATAGCCCTACCAAACTGTAGTTTTTGGACTCTAAGTAACTATCAAGGAAGGCCACTAAATTTCTTATCAAAAGCCACTTAAGAAATCATTCTGAAGTAAGAAACAAACCACTGGAGACATGTGGAAAAGAATTACAGATGTGAATTTATAAGAAATTAAAAGTTTTATGTAGTAAGCAACACCAAGGAAAAAAAAGAGTAATGAGCAATTGGAAAAAAATGTCTGCAACAACAAAAAATAATCCAAGAGCCAGTACAGTAGTTCCCCCCTATCTGTGGTTTTGCTTTCTGCAGTTTCAGTTACCTGTGGTGAACTACAGATCGAGAAAAGGTCAGTATGGTACAATAAGATATTTGAGGAAGAGAGAGAGACCACATTTACACAACTTTTATTACAGTAAATCATTATAATTGTTCCATATTGTTATTATTGTTGTTTAATCTCTTCCTAAGCCTAATTTATAAGTTAAACTTTATCATAGGTATGTATGTATAGGAAAAACACATAGTGTATACCGGGTTTGTTGTTATCTGTGGTTTCAGGCATCCACTAGGGGTCTTGGAACATATCCCCCTTGGATAAGGGGGGACTACGGTATCCCTAACACACAAAGAGTTTCTAAAATTCAATAAGAAAGAGATTTTAAAAACTCCTATGGAACAAGGGTATGATAAATAGACTGGAAATTTGGAATAAAATACAAATATCTAATAAGTATGTGAAAAGACATTCTCACTACTGCTCAGGGATATGCAGTTTAATGCCATTTTCTCCCTATTTGGCTGACAAAAACAAGAATGACTGGTAATTTCTAGTATCACTGATAGTGTACAGTGGCATGAGAAAGGAGAACAGCATTGTTACACCTGCTTGGTTAGACTACACATAAAACTTTTTATAAGGCAATTTGGTAGCACTTATCAAAACTTTAATGTACATACTCTTTAATCTAGTTCCAGGTATCTAACCTCTAGAATACATTTTCAATGGTGTACAAACAAGTGTATTTGTTGGAACAACATTTGTAATAGAATTATATCTAACCTGGATGCATAAAAATAGAAGAAAAGTTAAATAAATTTTGATACATCTATAACATAAATACAATGTCACAGTAAAAAGATGTGTATGTTCATGAATGTCCAGAATATATTGAGTAAGCAAATTTCAGAATGATGTTTAGAGTATAAATAACTGTGTTTTTAATTTAAAAAGTGCATGTGTGGGGCCGGCCCGGTGGCGCACTGGATAGTGCGCCGCTTGGGAAACGCGGCGGCACTCCCACCCGAGGGTTCGGATCCCACATATAGACCAGTTCCCGCTCACTGGCTGAGCAAGGCGCGGGAGCAGCCCCGAGGGTTGCGATCCCGTTGCCGGTCCCCGGTCCGGTGCGGGGGCAACACTGAGGGTTGCGATCCGTTGCCGGACACGGAAAAAGACAAAAGACCAAAAAAAAAAAAAAAAAAAAAAAGTGCATGTGTGTTGTTTTATATATATCACATATGAAAGTACTTCAAAAATTCTTGGAAAAACAGAATTAAAAGGTAATATGAATCTTTTCACAAACTCTTTTAAGTACTCTCATATACATACATATATATATATATATATATATATATCACATATACTCATATATCTATAATTCACAGAAGGCTACATACACACCAAATAGTTTCCCTAGGAAATGGGGTGATGAGAATTTTAGTTCTTATTTCACAGGTTTTGTATAAATTGGATTCATTTTAATAAGCTAATATGCATTCCATAACTTTAAAAAAATTAGCATAAAGAAAAATAAAAACCTTCTTCTTTGGTGGTTGATAACTGAGAGGGATAGCCTGGGATACACACTGGCAATTTTCTAGGTTCTTTGAGTTTTACCTCATTTCGAGTGACACTTCCGAATAGCTATACACCATAAGATTAATCTACTTTTATGAAGAAACAATTTCACAGAACTACACTTTAACAATACGCTTTTAATTTTTATTGAGAATGGATAGCAAAAAATAGCCATACAGAACTCTGCTGAAAGAAAAGCCTTCTCTGATCCCCACACTAGGTAAAGTTCTCTGTTATATGCACTCTTGGCATCTTAGACTTCTTGCTAATACTTACAATAGTTATAATTAAAAATTACTTATCTAGTTAGTTGTTGAACACTTGTCTTCCCTGGTAAAGTGTTAAGTACCATGAGGGCACGGATTTTTTATTTTGTACATCATAGGCACTCAATTACTATTTGTTGAACAAATGAATGAATTTTCTATAAAATATGTACTGAAAACAGAATTAAGATGGAAATCCCTTAGAGCTTTATTTAGGGGGAAATAAATTTATTCTGAATTCTTATGCTTCTTTTGCTAAAATAATGGTGAATAAAGGAGCCCAATGTTCTGCTTTTTAAAAAAAGTTTTAGACTTGGATGCCTGAATCTCAGAGGTACGCTACATTTCCAACTGCAGTCATCTTCCTTTGCCCGAGATGACTAGACTACAACTAGAGCATAAGGCTCTTGTGGGCAGTGGTGGTATCTTCTATTTCCCTTCTACGTGTTGTGTTTGTTCACAGTAAGCAAGTGCTTAAAGTATTATTTATATATGTAAATATATATATATATATATATACACACACACAGAGAGAAGATATCTATACAATTCTTAGTGAATAAAAGAAACCATAGTCAAAATGCCTCATCTATATAGAATTTAAGAAATTTTTATAATGTCACAACAAATTATATGAATGTTTTCGTTTTCTATTTTATCATGTATCTAAAGTGATGCCTAAAATTCACTATCTAAACTTGTTTATCTGCTAGTTTTTTATGAATTCTTTTACATATCTCCCAGTATCTTTGGGATGAAAGTAACAAACACGTATCTAGCACTTCATTGTTTTTGAAAAATACCATTAATAATGACAGCTAAAATTCACATTTAAGTTCTTAATATGTACTAGGCAATGTGCTAATTCTTTATATCATCTCATTTAATTTTCATAATCTGTAAGATAAGCACTTTTATAGTTACCATTTGATACACGGGCAGAGTAAGGACAGGAAGGATTGGTAAGTTCAATGATTTGCCTAAGGTATACAGTTTAAAGTGGTGCAGACATAATTTAACCCTGGACTCTGAAGCTCCCATATTGCCCCCTGCTCTGTTTTGCTCCACGTGGGCTGCGTGTGCTTCTTTCACAAACACTGTCCCACTACTTGATCCTCCTAACAACTTTCTGCAAGACAGAGAAGGCAGGACAGAGATCATTGTCTACTTTCTTTTTTTTTTTTTGTCTTTTTTTCCGTGTCCGGCAACGGATCGCAACCCTCAGTGTCACCCCCGTACCGGACCGGGACCGGCAATGGGATCTCAACCCTCGGTGTTGCCCCCGCGCCTCGCTCAGCCAGTGAACGGGAACCGGTCTGTATGTGGGATCCGAACCCTCGGCGGGAGCGCCTCTGCGCTTCCCAAGCGGCACACTAGCGCAGTACGCCACCGGGCCGGCCCCAACTTTCTAAATAAATTAAAAAAAACCAACTGGCTCAAGAAGACTTAAGTCATACTGCTGATAAGCAGCATGGACAAGGCTTAAACTCAAGACTTGATCTTTGTCAAGTGCCTTTTCTCCCATAACATGCCAGTGGCCGGGATTATGAAACAAAATGATATGGTCTCATTTTAAAATTTCTGGATTGTTGTTATTCTTTTCCTTTATATAATCTGGTTTTGGACAGAACTTCATAGATCGCTACTATATAATTGTATTAATTACACAATGATAAAGAATTCTATTTCTGATTTGACCTAACAAGAGATGGAACACGCCAAGTAATTAGAATTTACTTAAGTGACATCAATTTTGCACAATGAATCCATTTTTGTGTATGTATTACTAAAGAGGAATGAGACAGAAAATCTTGGAAGTGATGAATGAAAGTTACTCTGATGCATAAAATTAAAACAATTAGAATTACACAAGTCAAACTGCGGGAAAGGAAATAAGAAGCTTAAATCCAATTTAGTGGGTCAATGAATTGAAGTGTTTGTGAAAAGTGAAATAAAACACATAATTAAGAGACATTCATATTACCTTTGGATATCTTTTCTTTTGGCTGAGAGATAACGAGTGTCACATCTTCAGGTGCATTTTGCAAAATTTCAATTGCAGCATGGTGGCTGACCCCCTCCAGACTTACACTATTCACAGATATCAAACGGTCTCCTGTAAAAATAGACAATCCAGTATTTTCAACAACAAAGAGAAATCCAGACTAAATCTTAGAAATATCATCCCTTCCTCAGTATTTTTGTTTGGCCTAAGTTCCACTTTTGCTATCTCTGCAAATTCATGCCTGTCAGTAAGTACTTAGAAAATTACTAAAATGTAAAGTACCTACCTGGCTTTAAGCATCCATCCAAGTCAGCTGGTCCTCCAGGGGTAATTGAACTGATAAATACCCCTAGATCCAGTCTTCCCATCTTCTCCCCACCAACAATTTGAAATCCTGCAAAACAGCATATTTTAAAAAGATCTTCATACTGGTGCTTTCAATGATGGATTAGCTTGCTTGAAAACAGAAATGTGCAGACTGTTGATATCAACTATGATTAATAGGTAACACATGTGAAATGGAACTATCTGTTAAATTTGGTGGAAATACTTCTTGTAGGCACTTCATCTTCAACATTTTGTGACTGGGTTGCTGGAGTGATAGGGTTGTGGGCGGGCAGCCAGTATCCTGATTAGAAGTGGGCTGGTGCCTCAATATCAATAAACTATGTTATAGACATTTTCTCTTTGAATTCTCACAGACCTTCAAGAATTTCACAGTGACTTACCTAAGCCATACTTTGCATCTTTTTTCAGGTTCACCAACATGATCTCCCTTTCTGGTGAAGATACTATGCTCCATCTTTTGTGTAGCACATCTATTGGGAATTTATAATTTTAAAACAAAATAAACATAACATGCTCAGGCATTGTCAGCTTGTTCCAATTTAAATGTTAACAAAGCTTGTTAATAGATTTCAGTCATTTAAAATATATATTTTAATGTTGCTGGTGTTATCTTTTATCATAATTAATAGTTTACAAAATGACTATTAGTACACTTATTCCCCAAACCCCTTTGAAATAAGTATATTTTAATTACAAATGATTAAATAAATCTCAAGGGGTTAAATGATTTGAGCAGATTTTAATCAGTTAGTACAGGAAAGAGCTGAGCCTTTAATTTAGGTTTTCTGACTCCATGTCTTTTGTTACATCATAATCGACTCCCTGAATCTGACAATGCTCAACATATTAAGAATTCCCCTCTAATAAGTAGTTGACGTTTTTCTGTATAATCAGTAAAATATTCTTAGTAATTTCTTGAGTACAACAGCAATAAGAAGAAACTGTATCTACTTTTGAAAATTCCATTAATAATGTTTTGTCTAACACATCTACTCTCAAAGGATTTTCATTTCTTCCACATTTTATTTGTGGAACAATCTCATGAGGTAATAAGTAAACAGATTTTTAGCTATTGTTTTGCATTTGAGAAATAACAGTTTGTGACTTGTTCAACGTTACAGCTAGTATCACTGCCCAGCAAAATGCATGAAGTCAGTACTTGATAAATGCTAGTTAAATAAACTGAATGAATATCATCATCAGAACTAGAATTTACTTTTTCTTATTTATACTTAGGTTTTTTTTAAGTGGGCTAATCAGTCACATCTTCTTAATTAAACCAATAAATATGACACTTAATTGCCATGTTGATAAAGTTAATTCATCTTCTTAGCAATTCAAGCATTTGCACACACACATTTCTTAACGTCAATTACGATTTGATAGTTCAAACCGGTCTGTGTGTGAAGGTGTTGGTAGTGGTGGTAAGTAAGTTTAACATGCTCAGAAAGATATTTGCAAACTGAATTCTCAAATTCAAGTCTACATAGTTCACAAACTTTCTGAAAATTAGAGTCTATGGCTTCACTAAAGTGTAAACTAGAATTTTCTTAAACCTTCATATATATTTTTGTAACAACCAAATCACTATGAACACAGACCTTATTTCTGTATGTCCAACATACAATCACCCGTGGACTTACACTTGTACAAATATGTTATAAAGCAACTAGTATTTTTGTTACATGATGTGTGAGTATTGATACTTAAATGAGGTAAATGAGATACTTCACATTCTAGAAATAAGTTCCTTTCATTTCAGAAAACAATAATAACAATAATTTAGTCTCAGGAGTGAATTAATTGTGTATCTTAAGCACCATTTTAGTGCAAGTTTGCTAGCTCCCTGTAGTGTATATGCTTCCATTGTTTCTTTTTGACCAAAACATAATCAATAAGAGTGGTAGTAGTTTGGCAATTGTAATGATTTTATTGATGAGATTACAAAAACTATCACTGAACAATGGTCTGAAGAGCCTTATATACTAATTAGTCCTAAGCAGAAGCTCATCCATTATTTAATGCCTAATTCACTGAGGTTATCTAAGTATCCAAGATCCTTTCGTTCTAAAATAGTCAACTAGCTCTAGTTTTCGGCTAGAACAAATACAAAATAACATAGAACAAAACCCATAAAATAAAATAAGATAAAGTAAAATAAAACAAATAAGGAAATGAGGTCACATTTAAAACTGAAATCAGCACAGTTTAAGCGACCACATTGGTGAGGTGGTAAGAGGGAACAGGTAAAATCAAAGTCCTTTGTAAAGTGATCAAACAATGATGATTGCTTTGCATTTCCATTCTCCCCCAACCCCCTTCCCGTTTCTGATTTAACCACCTGCTGCCCAGGAATTAGGACACTTGGAAACTGATGAAATTCATTACTCTATGATAACTGATAAAACCAGAAGAAGAAAGAAAAAATAGCTTGGGGAGAATAATGGCTTCAGAGTTGCTCTGTTCCTCCTCCCAAATGAGAATAGAAAGATTTTAAATCTCCCGATAAACCCATCCTAAGTTGAAAATACTGTTAAGTTGAAAATGCATTTACCATACCTAACCAACAGAACATCATAGCTTAGTCTAACTTACTTTAGACATGCTCAGAACACCTGCGTTAGCCAAGTTGTGCAAAACCACCTAACACAAAGCCTATTTTATAATAAAGCATTGAATAGCTCACGTAATTTATTGAATACTGTACTGAAAGTGAAAAACACAATGGTTGGAAGGGTATTCAAAATAAGGTTTCAACTGAATGCCTATCACTTTTGCACCACCATAAAGTGAAAAAATCTTTAAGTTGAACCATCATACATTGGGGACCATCCGTGTTTTGCAGTTTAGGCAATTCAGGAAGCAACGCGACAAATTTAGCTAATGTTACTTTTCAATTATTGTATAACAATTACAGTATTATGAGAAACATTAAAATTAATTTTACATAATTCTTGGGGTTTACATTTTTTTTTTTTTTCTTTTGTCTTTTTTCCGTGTCCGGCAACGGATCGCAACCCTCAGTGTTGCCCCCGTACCGGACCGGGGACCGGCAACGGGATCGCAAGCCTCGGTGTTGCTCCCGCGCCTCGCTCAGCCAGTGAGCGGGAGCCGGTCTGTATGTGGGATCTGAACCCTCGGACGGGAGCACCGCCGCGCTTCCCAAGCGGCACACTATCCAGTGCGCCACCGGGCCGGCCCGATATTTTTTTTGTTTTTAAAGGAATATTCTGTGTGTGTTTTGAAAAGTTGAGCAACTTTTTTTTTTTTAGAAATCACAATTAATCAAGGAACTGAAATCCTTTCCATATCTCTGTTTCAAAGTGTGAGATTAGAAGACTCACGACTTTTTTACCTTCTCTTTCCAAGTTTCACATTCTTTAACAATCTCTGGAGGCCATATAAGGTAGGACTGAATTCAATACATTCATCCTTGTTCTAAGTGATAAATAATTCAATATTAACATTTATAATTTTCACCTAATAATATTGGCCAGCAGGGAGAACACTGAAATTAGAATAAGAAGTCCTATATTTGACTCATGGGCAAGGAATTTAACTTTTTGATCCTTAGTTACCTTATTTGGCAAAACATACTTGTCATTCTATATTATGTGAAAATTTGATTCTCAACAGAGCACTAATTGAGGCTACTTGGGCAGATTCAAAGAGAATTTTCAGGAAAACATAGCTTTGTCTGCAAGCTGACTGGGGCATACCTCCATAGGAAGGTGGATTGGCCCTCTTTCAGTGGCGGGTGGGAAGATGAGGCTTCTAAAGGCTTATAAAATAGAGAAACTACCCTGCACATGCTCTTGGAAATCCAATGTAAATTCATATTCATTTTCACCAAAACTACTTTAAAGCACATTTCAAGTTCTCATCCTTGAACAGATTATTATACAGTTTCTTTCAAAAGTTTAGTTGGGAGAAATAATGCCTACAAATAAATAGGTGTCATCATGCTAGGAGACAGACTAGAAAGTGAATCAGAGTGTGGGTATTGGGAACAGATGGCCGCCTTCAAATCACGGCACCAGCACTTGCTAATTCTGTGACTTCCTGCACAACTGAACCTCTCCATGCTTTGGTTTCTCATTAGTGAAAAAGAAATAACATTAGCACCCACCTCATAGGGTTGTTGTGGGGATTAAATGAGAAATAAACATAAAGTGCTTAGAACAGTGCTTGGCACATAGCTAGCACTCAATAAATGTTAGTCAATTATTTCCATTGAATAATTAAACATATGAATAATTAAACTATTTTAGGTATGTAATATTCATGTAAGAAATTTGATCATCAGAAAACTATATACCAGTGTCTTTTTTTTTTTTGTCTTTTTCTGTGTCCGGCAACGGATCGCAACCCTCAGTGTTGGCTCCGTACCGGACCGGGGACCGGCAACGGGATTGCAATCCTCGGTGTTGCTCCCACGCCTCACTCAGGCGGTGAGCGGGAACCGGTCTGTATGTGGGATCCGAACCCTCGGGCGGGAGCGCTGCCGCGCTTCCCAAGCGGCGCACTTATCCAGTGCGCCACCGGGCCGGCCCCATATACCAGGGTCTTAATAACTTAGGTCCAAGTATAAGTTCAAAATCTTTTTCTTTAATGATATGCCCTCAGATTTTTTGAGAATCGACACATTTAGAAATAAAATAAGATGAAAAAAAAAAAACCTTCTTCATTAGCTATGAGTATTTAAGACACTGTGTATTTTTACTTTTGGAAACAATTTTAATTCCAAGAAAAATTTTCCTCTCTTGAAGAACTGGTATGTGTATTTCTGTAGAATGAGAATTATACAAAATAGCACCCTGGTGCTTTACAATTGTGACCTACAAAAACAGCACTTCCATATAGTTCAATCTACTCTCATGCATTCCTTTTTGCCTTGGCTATCAGGAAAATTAGAGCTAAAATCATAGTTTTATCAAATTTAGCTATATTAATAATTTTTATTAGCATATTTGATTCTTTTTCATCAGGCTTTTGATTATTTCAACTTTAAGAGTCAAAGAGTTAAGACTCAAACATTTTTGGAGTAAAGTAGTGTATAGGCAGTAATAAAACATTCTTTTCTGTTCATAAAAGTTGTTAGAAAGATCAAGTAAGATAATGTACATGAAAGTACTTTTCAAACTAAATTCTAAAAATTTTGAGTCTACCAACTTTCAAGTCACTGCACAATTCTGTGCTTCTTCCTACAGCAGTTTCTTAGATTACTTCTAAACTATAAATCTGAACATTTATAGTCTTCAAATTCTGACCATAACATTTAGGAGGAGATTCAAAACTGGTCCCCACTTAGTTCTTTTTTTTTTTTTTTGTCTTTTTTTCCGTGTCCGGCAACGGATCGCAACCCTCAGTGTCGCCCCCGTACCGGACCGGGACCGGCAACGGGATCGCAACCCTCGGCGCTGCCCCCGTGCCTCGCTCAGCCAGTGAGCGGGAACCGGTCTGTATGTGGGATCCGAACCCTCGGGCGGGAGCGCTGCCGCGCTTCCCAAGCGGCGCACTATCCAGTGTGCCACTGGGCCGGCCCCCCACTTAGTTCTTAAGCTTCACGCTGGCTGAGACTGTTGCAGTTCTGTGAATCAGTTATCTTCTCTCATGTCTCCATCTCTGTTCACGCTATGCCCTTGATCTGGAATGCTTATCTCCTCTGTTCTGTCTGAATAAATCCTCTTTTTATTTCAGGATTCAGCTCAAGAATCTCTTTAAAATAACTGCCTCAGTTAAACTCTTTTTAATCAAAATTATCTCTCATCTGAAGTACTATCTTAGCTTCTCAATTAGTGTCCTTGTCTGTAACTTGTCACTTCTTTAGTTCATCAACATTAGCCTAATCACAGGTCCCATCACGTCACCACGATGCTGAAAAATACAACTCTCCTTTGAATCCATGTAAAGCCTAAATCCTCAGCATGGAATTGAAGACTTTTCATCGTTAAGTCCAAGACTATCTCATAAGGTAAAAGAGAAGAGAAAAGATATAATGGAAATGAGGGGAAAACATCTTGTAAACCTACCATTTTCTTTTAAGGGTACTTGGGATGAAGAATTTCCAGAACTATGCATAGTCATTCCTGTGGTATAAATTAAATTATTAGACATTTTATAAAATGGTCAGACACTAGATATAGAAGTAATTTCTTCTATCTGATAAATTCATAAAAATCAATAAAACACTAAGGTAGCAACATTTTCTTTTATATATTCTGAGAAGAATATGTCTTCCCACAATGGATATGTTTACTATTTTTAAATAGTACTTAAGAATATTAACTTGTTTTGCAGCATAAATTTAAACAAAAATGTACTATTTATGACAACATCTTGACATGTAAAATATGAAATGAAACTAAAATGAGTTTTTCATTTGTCTAAATGTTCAAAGAAGAGTCAATATTCAATTAGAATGAATAATTTAAATAAAAAACCAAATGTAGAAAATAAATTTCCTTTTATGAGAGTAGAATATTTACTACTCTCTTCTGATATGTAATGGATTTTCATGTAGATCAAAGACTAACTTATGAAAATAGCCTAGACTCAATGAGATCCCATTATACGTGAACATACTTTGAAAAGTATTTTCTAAAAGATTCAATCAGTCTCTTAGACTATTTTCACCACATATGATTACCTATAGGATGAAATCTTGCCTTTTATCTGTTTAAACTTTTTTTAACTGATTCAACTTAAACTGATGATAATATAATCTCTGAAAGTTGTGGAAGCCTATAATAATAAGGTAATATTGCTTTCTGTAAGTATTTATCAGCTATAATGTAGATAGCTCTCTTCTAATTTCATTTATGCCATATACCCCCAACTCAATTTACAGAGCAAAAAAATACATTTTAACTTTGGGTAATTAGGGCTAAATTAACAACTTTGGACCCAAGGAGAGAGTTAAGTAGTACCATTTGGTAAAACAACAGAAAAGGGTATCCTTGTTTCCTTTTTGTCTCCCTGGCTGTTTCATATTTTGAGTAGTAGTTCAGATTTCTGTGCTTAAATATCTACTCATCTGAAAGACTGACTCCAGCACATTTCCCTTTTAAGATGCACAAGGCAACATGAAACCTGAACTATTAATCTTGCAAGGATTTATATATATAAAACTTTATATATATATATATACACACACACACACATACATACAGAAGTTGTGTTTTATATATACATATATATAACTTTTCTCATTAGTGAAAAGAAAATGACATTAGCACTCACCCACTTTTTCTTTAAAAAGTTTAAAGAAGTTTTTCTTTAATGATATGCCCTCAAATTTTTTGAGAATTGACATATTCAGAAATAAAATAAGATAAAAAAAAACCCTTCTTCATTTGCTAGGAGTATTTAAGCCACTGTGTGTATTTTTACTTTTGGAAACAATTTTAATTCCAAGAAAAATTTATATATATATATATATATAAAAAAAATTATAATATATTATATAAAATATAAAATTATATAAAATTATAATATATTATATTGTATATAATATATAATAAAAATTTATATATATATATATAAAACACACAACTTCTATAGATAACTAAAAGGCCCCAGAAAACTGGGAGAATTTGTAAAAGCAAATCACTTAAGAACTTCCACCTAGCAACCACAGCATATTTCATTAAATTATCTAAGTTTTTAGAGACAATTCCATTCATGCTAAGCTGAAAACATTGTAAATAAACCTTTCTTCAAAAAAAAAAAAAAAAAAAAAAAAAAAAAGCATTACTAAGTCCACTCACACAGGCTTGTAAGGAAAAGCCAAAGGAAGGCAATCCAAAGCAAAGGTACAAGACTGTCTGGGTTCTCTCAGTACCACTGTCATGGCTACTGTGACCAAGAGGAAGCTGATCTCTTGTTAAATTAACTGTTGATCTGACTTGGTGCATATTCACAGTTTTGGAAATTAGGACATAGAACCCCAAATAATTTCTTGGTAATTTACATGATCTTGTTCACTTCACTATGGTCATGAGGTATAGGAGAAAGAAGGTAAGCTTATTTATGCTGACCTATAACATATGCTTGACCAGGGTCTTCAGTGGATGAGTCTGATTCATGTTTCTTCCTTTCAGGACTTCTATTTAAACTTGCAACAGATTTTGAACTAAAGAGGGAAAAGGAAGGTAGGAGGGGGAGTGTCAATGTAAAAAAATATGGTGAAAATGATAAAACGTCAAAACAAAAACAAATGTATGAAATGTAGAATTTACAAATATGTAGTTTGGTTTAGTTAATCATGTTCTTACTTATTAAGTTTTGTAAATCCTGCCAAAGATTCTGTATCAGATCTTGCCATCTGGTGAAAAGGTTTTCCCACCAACTCTGCAACGGTTTGTGATGGGGATTCCATATTAACAATGACATTTTTCCGATGAGGAAAGAGAGAGGCCTGACTGAGATCATGGTATGATTTACTCATCCCTCTAGGCTTTTCCTCCCAGGAAGGTTTGTCACTCTTCTCTTTTGAACTGTTCTGCAATGGCTGGTAAAGCGACAGCTCTGAGCAGGATAGCCTCTTCAGAATCTCAGCTTGAACTGACAAAGGTCGAACGGCAAGTTTGTTCAGGGTGCTGCTGGCCAGACTGCCAGTGCTGATTGCTCGTCCCATATTAAATCCTCTAACGGACTCTGCTTGGAGATTCAGGCTCCTAAACGAAGCTCTCTCTACAAGGAAATAGGATTGCTTTACACGACGGAAACACTGCAGTACCTTTATCAGAAGATTTAATAAATAAAATACAGCATGCAGTTTTTAATCATTTCGATTGCCAGTAGATGTAGGTTGCTTTCAAAGTGTGGCAATCGAGGGTTTTCAAAAAGAGGTTTGAAGATCCTCATTTTCATACCATCTCTCCATCCTTTTGGCTTTGTCTCACCCATAGCCTATTCAGCCTTTCCTACTTCATCTAACGATTCTCTTCAATCTGATAATGTTTGGGGCTCAGGCTTGCTGACTCCAAATCCCTCATGGGCTTCAGTTAGAAATAAGAATGACATTTGACAGAAATTTTCAACCCTAATAGTGTCTCTACCAAAATATCAGCAAACCGAGGATGGGGAGAGGGAGATGAGAAACCTGGATGGGCTGACATGGCAACCACACACCTGATGTGCAGAGGAGAGTTTTGCCCAGAGAAAAAGTTCTTGATTATTATATTTATAAAAGCTTACAGCAGATGTGGTGATGGTGTACATCTCTGTGAATATACTAAATACCACTCAACTGTACACTTTTAAGTGGGTGAATTATACAGTATGTGAATTATATCTTGATAATGCTGTTACCAAAAATAGTTCTTAAGGCAAATTATTTCTTTGTTGTTTTGCTACTATGCCAATCCCACCTTCCCACCTTGCTGACTTCATGATTTAACTCAGGCAAAAGAAACAAATAGTATTTCTCTATTATAGTATTTCTAAAGAGAATTTTCTCTCTATTTTGGTATCTGTAAATTAACATGATCAGGGAGCTGGGGATGTCTTTATGCTGAAATTCCTTTCACTCTTAAATACACATCCAAAGTTTTCTTTTAGAGGCTAATTCTATTTTGTAAGAACAAATATCATAGCAGTATTTTAACATTTGAGGCTATTAAAAAAAGCATTGCATCACATGTAAATAAAGGACCAGGGACACAGAATTTCTAATGACTTAGTTGTTCGTACATTTGGTGACCCACATCACTAAATGTGAAGGCACTCCCTTTGGTCTCTCCTGGAAAATAGCAACCCTGTGTTGCACTCTATATAGAAGAAAGCTTGACCACTATGTAAAACAGCTGGAAAAACTTCCTTTAAAAAAGCAAATGTCAAATATTACTGGCTTAGATCTTTAGATTATGTTTCATTTGCCTCCTAATTCCTAGAGAGAATAATAATTGATATTTTATCTCTGGCATAAATAGGTAGGAAAACATTGAAAATTTTTAATATTCATGCATCAGAATAAAGCTTAAATACCTACGTCTCATTGTCACCAGGAAATTTCAATGCCTTTTCTTTGAAGTAGAAGTGAACACCAAGTTAAAACATGGCCTTAAAAAAATAAGACCCTAAAAAAGACTTGTTTAAAAATTCCCAGAATCTTGTTTAATTTAAAATATGGAGTTTTAATTAGAGCAGATAACACTACTACTATTTTTCTTTACATTGAGAGCAGCCTTTAATCAAAGAAGCAAAATGGAGTCTTATACAGATTAAATTACCAGGAAATGACTTTACACCCAATAGATTTCTTTATCCTTAAGGACAGCCAGTTCAGTTTAGGTTTTGTCTGCTTTGTGAACATGTCAGGGATTATGCCATTCAAATCTATTCATAGCCTACTCCTGGACAAGACTTAAAATATTGCATATAGTCATTGGATGGGATCATAATCTATTTGCTTATTTGGTCTGTCCAACTGTCTTTACCCTGCAAATGACTTTAACATGGACCATCAGTATGGGAAAGGACATTAGAATGAGCCTGTATCCTAATACAGTGTTTTAAATTTGAACTCAAAGGATTGTTAGTTCCATACTCAGTCTGCAATCTATACTTTCTAATGTCTGTTTCTGCTATTCAGTCCCTTGTACCATTTTGTGCTTCCTCATTTCATTAACTTAATCATATGCTTTTTTGAGGAGAAGGATTTCATTTATTGACAGTCAACAGTATTTAGCACTTACAAATAGTAAGTGCTCAAGAAGTGAATATTAATCTTAATTAAATTCCATGCAAATCAGTTATTTGGAAACCCACTGAACAGCAAGAGTAAGTACTGGACTAGGAACTAAGAAATCAGGGTTCCAGCCTAGTTTGACCTCAAATTACGAGGTTGGAATGAGACATTATCTCCTCTGAACCTGCCTCCTCATCAGTAAAATTTTGGGACTTAATGGCCGGTCTCTAACGTTCTATCTAGCACCAACATTCTAAGACTCTAAAGAAGTAGTATACATTTGTTAGACCTTCAACCTCCTACAAATAACAACAGTTCTTTTCACTTGTGTAGTACAGATAGTTAAATAGGAAGATAGTTACTCCTAAGCCAGTTCTAAGAAGGAAATAATTCCTTTGAATGTGAAAAAGTTCATAGGGCTCTGCTGCACAAACCTCTAGTCATAGATTACCATCAACCCAGTCTGACTGTAAAGGGAAAACATTTTCTGTAAGATTTCAGAATGTGAGAAAGTTTATAGGGTTCTGCTCCACAAGATTGTCCATGCTATTACACTAAAATGTTAAAAAATTTTTAACAGAATCTGGGAAAAGATATACATAGCTGTTGTGATCCTAGGGGCAAACCTATGAGATACATAGAGTATTCCCCTTCATGGATAAAGAAAATGAGACCCCCCCCCAAATTCAATTACTTTCCAAAGCTCACTTCATCTACTACTACTACATATAGTATAGTGGCATATAGTGTGGTACTTATAGGATAGTAGTAGTAGTATCCTCTATTGCTGCTGATTACTACCAGTAATAGTGGTAGTAGTGGTAAAACAATGTTGATGATGGTTATGATAATAATAAATATTTACTGAATACTTGTGCTGGGCACTTTTAAAGTGCTCTCTCTACAAGTCTGAATTCATTTCCTCTTCACAACAATCTTATGATATAGGTATTATCATTATAACAATCATTTTACAGATGGTGAAACCAAGGCAGAGTTTAAGTAGCCTGCCCAAGGTTTTAGGATTTGTAAGTGACAGAGGCTGATTTGAACACTGGCAGTTTGGCTCCAGAGCTCATGCTCTTAACGACTATACTATACTGTTCTTCAGAGTACTTCAAAAAGTTCATGGAAAAGTGGAATTAAAAAATAATATGAATCCTTCCACAAACTTTTCGAAGACCCTTCATATAAGAAATGTTACGGATGAAAAGGTGGCTTGATACTTTTGTCTTCTGACTTTCTTTGCCATACCACATCTGTAACGATGCAACCTCCAATTGTTCAGTTCTGGTTTGCACTTAATAGAATATTAGTCCAGCTAGAAATGCTGATAGCTCTAATACTGATATTTCACCATACTTTGAAAATACATGAGGGGTCTTCAAAGAGCTCATGGAAAGATTATGAATCTTGTAAATCCATTTTTTATTATCTTTTATAATTCCATTTTCCCACAAACTTTATGAAGTACCCTCATATAAAAGTATATACATCTTTTTGGTAGAGCAAAGCAGGAAAAGAAAAAGAATAATGACATTACTTTATAGCAGTGGTTATCATATTTTAGCATGGGTAAAAATCGTTATTGAGGAAAGCCTCTCAAAATGCAGATTCTAGGGATCCAATTCCCAAAGATTGTTGTTCTCCAAGTTTCAGGTAGGTTCCTGTAATCTTCACTTAAATAAGCATGTGGCCCCCACCCTCATTTTGATTCTGAAAGGTTGAGAAACATCTAGTCACAGATTACCATCAACCCAGTCTGATCCTAAGGGGAAAAATATTTTCTGTAAGATTTCAGGATGTGAGAAAGTCCATAGGGCTCTGCTTACAAGGTCGTTAGTGCTATTCCACTAAAATTTTAAATCACATACTTCAGTGTGTTTCACTTATATCTATAAGAATCTACTATGTAGAATTGAATTCTGTGTAACTTTAATCTCTACATGTGGTCTTGTAGAATAAGCTTTAAATATTTCAGTTCTGATTGAGATATTTCTCTTCTGAATTAGTTTCTTCTGCTGGTTCCTTTTCAAAAGAAAGTGAAACCACTCTCCTGACCACTTATATTGAGTACTGTGATTATTCATCTCAATCTCAGAACAGGGATGCACCGAAATAAAACTAATAGGCAGTAAATCTGCTACCCATAAAACTGTATGGTCTGTCTCTTCACTGACCTGGGTGCATACTCTTTCCATCCCCTGTCTTGTTTCTCCTGTTCTTTCCCTCATCTGAAAAGCCATTCTATTTATCTTTAACCTACTTAAATTATTTTTGTCCTTCAAATCCAATTCAAGTGCCACCTCTCCAGTACGCTAGCCTCTGATTTCCCTCTTCTTGTAGTGTAGATCACAGAGAATGTATGACATAATCTGTTATTAAAATCTTGAACATCTGTTGTGTATTATTGTTCCATGTATTTTGGTCTTGACCTCATGGCCCAAACTTTTATTATATTTATATCAACTAGCCTGTTGCTAAGCACAAAACAGACATTTCATCAGGTACTCTCTGACTGACCTGGGATGCTGTTTTCAATATAGACATGAAGTTGAAATCTCAGCTTCATTTGTGACACTTTTATAGACTTGATTTAGTCATTAAACACGTATATACCTTGTAAGTTTTCATCCTAAACATGGTAGTTCTTTTAAAATTTGAAGCTAAAGTCATGCATGTACCCTGGAGTTGCCTGAAATAGTCTGCCTCTCCTTACCAATATCTTGGGCATCTTGGTTGCTCTGTCTTGCTCTCATCTGCAGCTGGAACTTATGTTGGGAAGAGCAGAGGTGCAGCAGGTACTGGCATACCTTACTGTTGTCTGTCTGGAAGGCATGTTTTATTCCATCTGATGTATTTTGCAATGTGATTTTCTTTTTCTACAATATTAATCAGGGGAATTCATAATTAGAATGCTTTCCTTTCACCTTTTTACATGACCAAATGCTTAATTCAGGAAATAAATTAAATTAATATTACTTGCCTCTTTGAGAAATTGTAGCCTAAATCAGATTGTATAATTGTATACCAACATCATGAAGGGAAACAATTTCCTTTAATGAGATTATTGATATTTTGAGTTTATGGCAATGTTACAAATACCAAAACTGTTTGAAAAAGAATTGACAAGAAATGTGTGTTCTATTCCCTTGGGTAAAGAAACTGAAGTTCAACAAGAATTGATTTTATATATTAAAATATATAATGGAAGAGCTGTGAATCAGTCCAGTAGAATCTGGGTGGCATGAAGGCTGGGATAGAAGCTGGGAGAAGTTAAAGAAAATGTGGAAATGAAGAGGTACTGGTAATACACAGATATTCAGATATGGCAACTCCTGCCAAATACAAAGTAGGAGAATCACAAATCAATTTTGTCTTCCTGGTGTTTTGTAAAAAATGTGTTATCTTGTGTAGGACGGCATCCCCAAATTTGTGACTTATGTGGTAAGGCTTGCAGGTGATTCATATGCCTTAAAACACTAGCATTTAACATGCTGTGGATCTAAGACTGATGTCTCTGGAGAATTGATTAAGTCCGGTTAGATTCTACTCCAGCTCTTGGCTGCTGTGCAAATTATTCTCTCTACTTGCTCTGTTGTCTCTACTTCAAAAGCAGAAATAGCCACAGAAAAGTTAAGTTTAATAGGCTCACAAGATACAATAAGAGAGTATTACCTAAACTTTAATCATGCAGGTGCCATCTTTATCATTTCTGGTCTTGTTTATTCATAAATTTTTTTTTTCCTTTTTGTCTTTTTTTCGTGACCGGCAACGGATCGCAACTCTCAGTGTCGCGCCCGCACCGGGCCGGGGACCAGCAACGGGATCGCAACCCACGGTGTTGCTCCCGCACCTCGCTCAGCCAGTGAGCGGCCGGTCTGTATATGGGATCCGAACCCTCGGTGGGAGCGCCGCCGCGCTTCCCAAGCGGCGCACTGTAGCAGTGCACCACTGGGCCGGCCCTATTCATAAATTTTTAAACTGACTTTTCTTACTTACATAAATTCACTTTAAAGAAACTTTATATCACAACTCTAAATAGAAAAGTATCACTTGCAATAAATAGGATCCAGCTATAAAAATAAATATAAAATAAATGAAATAAAAACAAAATAACATTGTTAAATTCCAGCTAAATATTGTTGCCAATGAAATCTGAGATGAAACCTGTTCATTCTTTGTTAAAAACAGAGATCAGAAAGTGTTAAAGAAGAGCTAAAGATATAGTAGCACCAAATGAGTATCTTTATCAGTAGTATACCTAGTAACTCTCCAAATAGGAAATTTTTTTCCTAACAAATATACCACTTAACCACTGTCATGTAATTCTCAATGATCTGAACTCCACAGTTGTAAAGCTCTTGGACTGACTGAGGCATTAGTATGGATGACAGAATTTCCTTAGTCTATCAGTCAAAACAGCTGATGAACTGGTATCTATAGTAAAACACCGCAAAGACAACAAAGGGCGGAAGGTCACCAAAAAAAAAAAAAGCCAAAGGTGGGTTACAGGTCCATATTATATAATTATGAAAAGTGATATTATAGATGATCTAATATCTAAGAAATATGTACAGGTTTGAAATAAATTAGAATAATATTTGATTCTCTCTATGTGTGTTAACTGACGGACTGAACAAGAATTGTGCCTGTGGGAACTCGGTTGGGAGAGATGAGAAGGATAAAGGGTGACTTTTCCATCTCCCCAATAGTAGAAGGAAGAAAGGGGGGTTAAAAAAGAGAGCTCTAGAAGAAGGGGGAAAAATGGGGGGGGGGAGAGAGAGAGAGAGAGAGAGAGAGAAAGAGAGAGAAAGAGCGCGCTCTGTGTTAGAGATGGAACTTCAGGATAAATGAATGCTACTGAATACAGGAATAGTTTCCATGGGAGTGTAGTCTACTTTCTATTACTGCAAATCTTTGAAAATGAATTAATCACAGCCAGTTCTCTATTGGGGTCTGGTGTGGTAGCCTGGCAAAAGACATAGAACTTGAATGCTGTATGATTTGAGTTGTTGCTTTTTCAAAACTGTTCCAACCTGGATTTGTATTTAACGAATCTAAGGTTTCCTTTAGACACCTACTCTGTCACCATTTCCAATGGGGGAAGGTAAATGAAACCCAGGTAATTTCCTGATCTTGAAATTCTTGGGAAGAAGAGGGTGGTCTGGGCTTTGCTTAGAGAATACCTTGTTATCTGGTAAACTTAATGATATCTCTGGGTTTCACAGGAAACCAACCAACTAACCATTAAGTCTAGAACTGATTTCAAAGGTCTCTAGGTTGAAGATTATCCAGAGTCCATCGGGACCTTGATATCCTTATAAACACTGTTCTAGTGAGACCATATTTTAGCCCAAGTATAAGCTAAAGGTGTCAGTAGTCCCTGAATACCGTCAGGAAAATACCTGAACATATTTTTAATTCACTTCTGAGGTTTCCTAATGGCACTTCAATTATCAGATATACTATGTCCAAAATTAAAATATAGCTTTATAGCTTACTGTCTTTCATAAACGTATTATTTTCTAAAAATTACTTTTCTAACTTTATCTCCATGGAGAGTATACAGTAAAACCTAAAGCTGTAAAAAATCCTGGGACTAGTTCGTAAAATCCAGTAAACCTCTGGACCACTGAAATTCAAATAACAGTTGCTCTGAGGGACCTACTATTGAGTTAGACAAGGCTCACTGGGGTTAAGATAATCATCCAAACCCTTGACCTCGGTGTTATAATACTATGCTCTAACCAACTGAGCTAACCAGCCAGACTTGTTATGATAATTATCTATCATAAAAGCATTAGGCAGGTTTCTCTGTGAGAAAAGCTGTGATCCTAGAATAAATCCTGACTTAACAGAGAATTCAACTAGGTTGTAATTTAACTAAAGTTAATTGAGCATATAACCAGCTAGGAATGTATGACACTCTTTTAAAAGTCGCTTCCTGAGAAAACCAGAAAAAAAAAAAAAATCACAGTAGTACTTCTTACAACTAAGTTAAATAGTATTAAGACATATCAGCCCTACTGAATGGTAGAGTCTAAAACTGACTTAAGAAAAGTCAGCTAATATATGTTTCATTGGAAATTGATATCACCCATTTAAAAATATAATAAAAAGAGGTTAAAATGGACATACAGAAAAAGAAATCTTCTTGGTTTCCCTCCATGGAAAACGAAGGACCAATGTGCGCACTCCATTGTGAACTTCAAACACAAGGACACCTTTAGAAGAGACTCCAAGCAATATTCCTGTTTGTGATTTTTTCTCAGGGTGCACCCGGTGAAAATGAACTCCATATTCTGTAAGTCTTTGGCAGACCTGTTGGAATAAGACCATACAATGCACTTAGATAAATGGAGACATAAAGTTACAGAAGTTGTACCAATGTAGTTTAATGTGGAAATGTCTTTTCAACAAACATTGCTGGAACAACTGGATATCCATATGTCAAAAAATGAATCTTGACACTTACTTCACCTGATATATATAAATAATGCCAAAATGGATCACAGACATAAATATAGCAGCTAAAAGTATAAAACAGAAGATCTTTGAGACCTTGGTTTAGGCAAAGATTTCTTAGATAGGACACGAGAAGTATGACCCATAGGAAAAAATGTAAATTGAAGCTTCATTAACATTAAAAACTTGCTCATCAAGAGTCAGTGTTGATCAGCCTTTATGGAAAATGGTATAGGGGTTCCTCAAACAATTACAAATAAATCTACCATATGACCCAGCTATTCCACTGCTGGGAATATACCCAGAGGAATGGAAATCATCATGCCGAAGGGATACCTGTACTCCCATGTTTACTGCAGCACTATTTACACTAGCCAAGAGTTGGAACCAGCCCAAATGTCCATTATCAGATGAGTGGATAAGGAAACTGTGGTATATTTACACAATGGAATACTACTCTGCTATAAAAAAGGAATGAAATACTACCATTTGCAATGACATGGATGGACTTAGAGAAAATTATATTAAGTGAAACAAGTCAGGCACAGAAAGAGAAATACCACATGTTCTCACTTATTTGTGGGAGCTAAAAATAAATAAATAAATAAATATTTAAAAAAGTAAATGGTGGGGAGGGGAAGAAGACACAACAGTCACAATTCCTTGAATTTGTTAAGACAAGTGAACAGATATGATATAGTTGGGGGGGGAGGGGAAAGGAGGGGGGAAGAGGAACAGGTAAAGGGACACAAATTATATACTGAGTAGTTATAAAAACAGTATATATTGAGAAGTTAAAAAAAAATAGAAACTTAAGAAATGTGCAGAAATTGTATGAAGGAAATTTTGAGAGTTACTATGGGATATAAAATAAGAGTTTTAATAATAAAGAGACATTTACTTTTTTGAACAAAAAGAGTCAATGTTAAGGCTTCTGGTCAAGATGGTGGAATAGATGGTCGCCAGCATCACTCTCTCCCACAATCAATGAATTTACAATTGTTAAAAAGCAACAACAGCCAAGCTGGGGCCACTAGAGCTCAGGGGAAGAGAAAGAGAGACCTACAGAGTTCATGAACACAGGAGAAGCCATGATAAGAGAAAGAAAGGACTGCTCCCACCATTTCAAGCCCCAGCTGCTTCAAGACTGGTCCTGGTGAATGCACAGAGCAAGAGTTGGCAAAAGCTGCAGCTGTGCTCTTTGTATGAAGTTGCTTGGAGGTGGCAGGAGAGAAGAAGGTCTTGGTGGCTCCCAGGCCAGCAAGACCACTAACAGGATTCTCATGGACCCACATAGGAGTAAAGAAACACAGACAACTGAAAAAAGGAGCCACTTGGAGGATGGTGAGTCATTGCAAGGGACTGGAGCATGGCCCATCCCATCAGAAGTGTTTGGAGTGTGGGTGGTGGGGGAGCCGGACCACCAGGGGAACATTGGGGCATAGCACGGACAGCTGATCTGCCCTCAAATCAGCACAGGACCACTCAGTGGAGACTGGTCACA
Source organism: Galeopterus variegatus (assembly GCF_000696425.1). Lineage (NCBI taxonomy): Eukaryota > Metazoa > Chordata > Mammalia > Dermoptera > Cynocephalidae > Galeopterus > Galeopterus variegatus. The sequence continues at coordinate 143,442 of NW_007726507.1, forward strand.
AATATAGAACCACAAGGGGTGAAGTTTGCTGAAAAGTCTCAGGCCCAGACCAGAGTTTCCACAGAACCCAGATGTACCAGACCTCACAAGACCCAAAAGTACATACGAGGTCAACAATTAAAACCTGAGTTTCACAAAAATCCTTCACCAGGGAATCAGCAACAAAGCAGATAATTGAAGTGCCATTAGCTCAACTACAGGGCTCAAATGTTGTTCCCCACATGAAGTTCCCCCATTTTAGAAGTAAGCAAAGGACAACAAATTAGTTCCAGTGCAGAGATTAAGTGGTGAGAACAGCGAATAATCCAACACAGAACTGAAACAAAACCCAAAATACCCACAGATCAGAGACAAACTCTGATATTAAACGTTTAGCATCACCAAAGAACACCTATAAAACCTAGGATTGGAAGCCCCCTGGGCTCCCAAGCCGGGAGGGTGGGAGGGCCATGGGCCTTAGCAATGGCCCCCCTGACAACCATACCCAGCCTAGTGATGACCACCAGGCCACTATAGGAAGCACCCTGGGCTCCCAGGCTGAATTGAGGAGGGTGCCACGGGCTTCGACCATGCCTTCCTCCTCCTCCCATCTTATTTCCCTCCCGCTTCCCCTCCCTGTCCCCCAACTGCTCTGCAACATCTTAGAATGTAAAAAAAATAAATTAATTAAAAAAAAAAAAAAAAGAGTCAATGTTAAGAAAATGTAAAGACAAGCCAGAGACTGGTAAGTAAATATATGTAAAACATATATCTGATAAAGGAATTGTATCCAGAATATATAAAGAACATGCAGTACTGAACAATAAGGAAACATATAACCAGATACATAAATGGGCAAAAAGTTTTATTAAATATGTCAACAAAGAAGACATATGCACGGCAAATAAACACATGAAAAGATGCTCAACAAAAACAAAACTTAGGCGAGTACAAATTAAAATCATAATGATATGCCACTACTCACCTATTTCAAGGGCTAAAGTGAAAAAGACTGAAAATACCAAGTGTTGTCGAGGATGTGGAGGACCTGCAACTCTCACACACTGGTGCTAGGACTGTAAAATTGTACAACCACTTTGGAAAAAACAGTTTGGCAGTTTCTTACAAAGTTAAATATATACTTAGCATAGTCCCAGCGATCTTACTGCTAGGCATTTACTCAAGAGAAATAAAAACTATGTTCACCCAAAACATGTACTGGAATGTTTAGAGCAGCTTTATATCTATAAATTAAAAAAAGAATAAATAAACTGTGTATCTGTACAAAGGAAAACTACTCAGCAATAAGAAAAAGAAACTACTGATACACATCACACAATGGAAGAATCTTGAAAGTATTATTTAAGTGAAAAAACCTGCATACTATATGATTCTTCATATGAGATTCTAGAAAAGAAAAGAACTGTAGTAATAGAAAGCAGATCAGTAGTTTCCAAGGGCTGGGGGTGGGAGGAAGAGACTGACTGCAAAGGAACATGGGGGAACTTCTCGGCATATTGGAAATGTGCTATAAAAGGAATTGGCAAACTTTTTCTGTAAAGGGCCAGATAGGAAATATTTTATTTTATTATTATTTATTTATTTGTTTTCTGTTGACCAATTCTAAATCTTTATTATTTTTCCCCTGCCCCCCCCCAGCATTTGTTTGTTTATTTATTTATAGCTCCCAGAAATAAGTGAGAACATGTGGTATTTCTCTTTCTGTGCCTGACTTGTTTCACTTAATAAAATTTTTTCTAAGTTCATCCATATTGCTGTGAATGGTAGTATTTTATTCCTTTTTATAGCAGAGTAGTATTCCATTGTGTAGATATACCACACTTTATTTATCCACTCATCTGATGATAGTAAATATTTTAAACTTTGTGGGTCATATGATCTCTGTTATAAATACTCAACTCTGTTGTTGTAGTGTGAAAGCAGATATAGACAATATGTGAACAAATGAGTATGGCCAAGTTCCAATAAAACTTTATTTACAAAACAGGCAGGCCACAGTTTGCTAACCCTTGTTCTTTATCATAATTGTGGAGGTGGTTGCTCAGCTATATATATATATATTTTCAAAACTCATTGAACACTTAAAAGTAATATATTTTATTGTACATACTAAATTTTACCTCAGTAAAGCAGATTTACAAAAAGGTATAGATGTCTTTCAAAAGCAATGTGATATATAGCAGATGTTAGAAGGTTGTGTTAACAAGATAAAATAAAAAAAATTCTTTGGTTAGAAGAAAGATGCTGAAGTTAAAGAAAAAAGGGGTAATTGGATATATTATTAGAAGGAGTAGGGCAAGCTAATATGCATTAGGCATGCTATTTACAGGGAGAAAACTGAAACTCAGAGAGGTTAAGTACATTGTCCAAGGTCACCCAGCTAGTTGAAACAAGAATTCAAATGCAAGACTGCCTGCCTGCAAATCTCCATGTAAATTCTTTTCACTGTGTCAAATTGCCTTCTACCTCTATTAATAAAAATGTAACTTGGTATTTACTTCCTAAAAGTATAAAAAGTGTAATAAATAGGGAAAATATAAACTCATACTTTCATATCTTTAAATATGAACTCAAACAAAACAAAACACTTTGTCTTTCTTATAATGAATCACAGATTAAAGGTGGTATAAATCTGTGAATGAAACCCCTTCACAGATTTTCTTAGGGCTGGGAAACTTGGCTCCTTCAAAATAGAGCAGCAAATAAAAGACATAGTGTTGCATCCTAGGGAGCCCAAACAGGAGAATATTTTGAAAGTTTCTCTTTTCAATAGAATACTATCTTATATTTGCTATTTGCATTGGAAGTTTACATAGTACTATTTTTCTTTAATATAAATGGCACTACTTATTTATCTGAGGTCTTATTGGAAGTTTGTTGCAGAACTGTAACCATAAGCCAATTTTTCTGACTCCCTACACCTATGTTAATTAGTTGGCATTTAGGGGAAAGACCACTTTTAAAGGATGTAATTGAATTTTCAGGCTTTTGAGAAAAAGCAAGATGAAACAATTCTAGAATCAGTATGAACTTGCCTCTCATATCCAGCCAGTCACCAAAGTCAATTCTTTTTTCTTTATCATGTATCTTTATTTTGAGAGTATGAAATAGGATAAAAGCACAGAATACACAGCCAGATAGATATGCATTCAAATCATAGTTTTGCCCCCCCCACACTAGCCATTGACTTTGGGAACATTACATTTCTTCTTTGAGCTGCAGATCCCTCTTTTACAAAATGAGAATTAAAATATCACAGTTTTAGGGCCGGCCCCATGGCGCACTCGGGAGAGTGCAGCGCTGGGAGCGCAGCGACGCTCCTGCCGTGGGTTCGGATCCTATATAGGGATGGCTGGTGCGCTCACTGGCTGAGCGCCGTGTGGGCGACACCAAGCCAAGGGTTGCGATCCCCTTACCGGTCATGAAAAAGACAAAAAAAAAAAAAAAAAAAAAAAAAATCACAGTTTTAGTCAGGAATAAATGTGATGAGATAACACACAGTATTAGTTATCAGCCCCGTGAGCTTTTAAAGTATGTCCTCCAATACTTCTTACTTGTTCGAAAAAGATGCAAAGTTTATAATTTGTAATCTTGCATGCTTACCTTTAAAAATTCTAACTCTGTCTCTTTTTCAGAAGCTCCCACATAGGTATTATGCAATTTGGGTAACTCTTCTTTAATATAGGATAAATCAAGTTTCTCCATCACTCTGGCAGGCAAATAATGCTCCATTCTAAAATAAGACACACCATGAACCTAGAAAGGAGAATGTCTTTGTAAGCAATTCTGTTTGCCTTTTATTGGAGGGAGCCCTCTTCCTCTACTTTAAAGTTCTTGTCTTGGCCAAGAGATGAATTATTTCGATTTCTACTCTCTGAGGAATGAGTTCTGGAGGAAATGCATCAGCTTACTCTTCTATTCAGTGAGGTAGAATGACTGAACTGATTGGCAAGCCTGAGGAGAGTGACATTCAAGGGCATTGTGTCACTGTAGTTAAGGATTAATATAGTAAAGGATGCCGCTCCAGTGGCATAGCCTCCTGTTTTTTGCTTCCTCTTAGATCACTTGTATTTTTTTTTTTTTTTGTCTTTTGTCTTTTTCCGTGTCCGGCAACGGATCGCAACCCTCAGTGTTGCCCCCGTACCGGACCGGGGACCGGCAATGGGATCGCAACCCTCGGTGCTGCTCCCGCGCCTCGCTCAGCCAGTGAGCAGGAACCGGTCTGTATGTGGGATCCGAACCCTCGGGCGGGAGCGCCGCCGCGCTTCCCAAGTGGCGCACTATCCAGTGCGCCACCGGGCCGGCCCCTTAGATCACTTGTGTCTAAGAACATTAATCTTTGTATTTAGGAACTTGTACTTAAAACATTAGGCTTTGAACATACAGTAAGATCTCCACTCAGTGAGCTCTGCTAGGTTTCCAGCCTGTCGTTGTGTGGATACACGTGGAAGGCAGAAGATCCCTTTAATTCATATTTGGATAATATGGATTAAATATCCTAATATCCTGTGTCTAGCCTCTATTAGTTAGAACTTGGGAGAAGAAGGGGTAAGTGCTAAGTATCCCTAAATGCCAAAACAGGATATTTTTCAATAGCAAAAAAATTCCCACACTGCATGATTTTATATAACCAATGTACATGGGGAGCTTGGTCATTTTGAGGTACCAAACTCTCCTCAGAAATCTTCAGATCTAAACATCAAACACCTCAACCAGGTTTAGTCCTTAATTAGGCTAAGGATAAGAACACCAATACCAAAGTGGTCCTAGAGAAAAAAAAATAATCCTACCTCTGGTTGATAATCTCCATACTCAGCCTGGAGAGCCAAGGATGCCAGCAACAAGGAAGTCTCATCATCACAGTGCATCCTCTCTTCCAAAAGATCTTTTCGCAGCTGAAGGTAATACTGATGACTTGTCAGAGTATGTCTGGAAAAATAAATACACACAAAAACATTTGGGTTTTTGATCTTGAGTCATGGAGTGATTTTTATAATAGGATAAGTTTAGTTTCCAAGATGGTTGTTATTAAGCTTGTTATTAGGCATTTAAGACATAAGAATTCAATAAATTATGTTGAAGGAAATATTTCTTTTATGATAAAGAAGACACTATCAGTGATCAGAATCAAATAATTCAGTATCAGTAAGCTAAAGGGTCAAAAGAGCAGGGGCCAAAAAGAGCAAAAGAGAAACTCTTGCGTACTCACTGTATTAGACTAACATCATCCATGAAAAATTTAATTCGGAAAAACAATGTAAAATTAACAGCGGCTTTGTTCTTTTTCTTTGGTTCTTCTTTCCAGCCCTCTGGGGCCACTTTGGTTAATTTTAAATCAGGATCAACAAAGAAATATTCATTATCTAAAACAGAATGAGAAAAACATTTCGATAAAATAAAAAACCCTTTAACGTTTTCTTCTGATTTCTTCATTTTTTTTGTCAGACTTGAACAATATAGTATTAATTGAGAATAAAACATGACTGGTAAGAAATACAGCAAGAAGTGCTGAGGCACTCCATGTGGACGAGAGGCAATATGGCTCAATCTTTCAAGAATGGGAGCTCTAAACACAGACAGACCTGGATGCTGGCTACATCATTTACTATCTGTGTGACACAAATAAATTATTTGACCTCTCTGGACATAAATTTTCTTGTCTGTAGAGTTAGGATAATGCTAATTCCTGCTTTATAGGGTTGTTGTAAGGATCAAATTACATAATGGATATGAAACACTTGGTAAAGCTTATAGTACATTGTAAGCGTTCAATAAACATTAACTATTATTTATTATTATTGAGCTATCAGCAGAAACTTAGAGGAATAACAATTGACATTTTATTTTATTTTTCAAAGTCATCATTTAACTATTATTAACTCTCTCCAAATAAAAGGTTATTCAATAGAATCTGACTTTTCCAAAATATTTAAGAAATTAGGTATATTATAAGTAGAAATTCTGGTTAATATTGCTTATCTTTATGTAGATAGTATCACCTGATTAGTCTAAGAAGAAAATTAGTAAAGTAATAGAATATCAGTAGGTATTAACTGAATATTTATTGGATGACTCTATAGACTGAATTATTTATTTTTAAGGCATAAGAATTCAATAAACTATATTGAAGAAAGTACTTATTCTATGATAAAAAAAACATTATCATGATCTTGTAGGGTTTCAGGATTATTTGACCCTTCAATTGTCGCTTATGATACTTTGTTGTCTAAGATTTCTAAGTTAAATTTTGAGGTAAACAGGAATCTGAAATATTAAAGAGTAATTTATAAATATAATGATTTATTAAAGAAAGATCAATTCTATAGGGCTTCTTATTGCTATGGCAACTCTAATTGATAAATAGGAGAGGCTTCTACTGAATCTGTGCTCTGAGACCATGGTTGTAAATGTCCTGGAGTTCAGTGGACATTATGTTTAAAAGATATGTGAAATGACTAATTTTCAGTCATCAACCAATAACATTTAAAAAAAGACACTGCAAGGTTCTAGGATAACAGGCTAAAGAAGTTGATGTGGATATTCAGAAATGGGGTCCTGCTATATTTTCAGATTTATATTAGGATACTAATTTTTAATTAACATATATAATGGTCCCTAAAATATAATAATTAGAATCTATCTTTAAATAGCTACAGGTAAAGAAAAATCTTCATAGATTCAGAAGATGCCTGACAAACACAGTTATTAAAACAATGTGAGTAGTTGGGAGAAGAAAGGGGAGTTCCTAACTCACTTATACTTCTCAATGATGACTTGCTCATTTGGTTAATATTTCCCCAAACAAGGTCAGGCAGGATAACAGATATAGAAAGCCAGCTTATTGCCAAATTTCCATACTATACTCTAAATTTAAAAGGCCTTGGTACCTTTGAGGGTAGCTAGAGCAAACAAATGATGCTCCACTAAGCCAATATGGGCCACGACCATGTCAAACACATCTTTACATATCGTCTTGGTGTCACAAGTCACTTCCAGTCTCTGCCCACTCAGAAGCATTATGTTTATTTTTCTTCGGGTATCTTCATTCTTCCCCTTCTTGGTCTACAATTGAAAAAAATGAATGGCATTTATAAAAATAAGCATTATAAGAAAACATTTTTTAAAAACAATATTTTTTGAAGTTATTTTCTAAGAGTGACAAAGTTGGTTCTAATACTTACAAGGATAGACCGTGGCAAATCCAAAGATATAAATGGTTCAATTGTCATTTTCACAAACTCAGGGCCAAAGAAATTCTGCAAATCACATAAGCAGAATAAGTAGTTTTTACCATTTATTTTAGCTCTTCCCATGAAAGGAAAATAATGTAATAATAATAAATTACATATAAAACCACTACATTTTAGAATTAGGTGATCTAAAACAAACGTGGAAACTTTCAATGAAGAAGTACACTGGAATTTACCAAAAACAGGAATGTAATGTGCCTTACACTAAGTTTGAATGGAAGTTTTTCCTCATCTTCATTTTCTACCTGTGATGTCAAATATAATGCCTCACATCATACTGTTTTACAGGGTTTTCATTATTTGCTCTCCAGATAGACTCAGACTCTCGAAAAAAAAGTAGTCTTAATTATTGAAGTAATATAAGGTCATCGAGCTCATGTAAGGAATTGCTTTAATATTGCTAAGTCTAAAGCATAAAGTGATTGAACAGAATCTCTTTAGACCATCTCTTTAGACTGATAATCTAAAACAGGTCATAAAATGTGGAATATATACACAATGGAATACTACTTAGTCATAAAAAAGAATGAAATTCTGCCATTCACAGCAGCATGGATGAGCTTAGAAAAAATGATGTTAAGTGAAAAAAGCCAGGCACAGAAAGAGAAATATGGCATGCTTTCACTCATAAGTGGGAGTTAAAAAATAAATTAATTAATAAAGACAGAAAGAAGGAAAGGAAAAACAAAACAACAATCACAGTAATATGTTGAACTTTCAGAAAAAAAGAACAGGACTGTGGTTACTAGAGATGGGAATGGGGAAGGGGAAGTGGGAGGGGAGAGTGAGAAATTGGTTAATGGACACAAAGTAGCTAGTTAGGAAAAGTAAGTTCTACTAATTTACAGTTGAGCTAGGCAGCTATAATTAACATTAACTTACTGCATGTTATCAAATGACTAGAAGAGAGGAGATTGTCCTCAACACATGATATGATTACATTTTATAATGATGAATACGCTAATTATCCTGATTTGATCATCACTCATTGTATACAGATATTGATATTCAACTCTGTACCCTACAAATATGTACACTTAATATGTCTCAATAAAAAAAGAAACAGGTCATAGCTAAAGCATATCTGCTTTGTAAGTATAAAAAATATATAAATATCCATCTGTAATCATATTCTTGTAACCCTGTGATACTGTACATTTTTGTTTTAAATAGTGACAGCTAGGGATAGTATACATATCACATAGTCTCTGACCCTCATCAGTGCCCCAGCAAGAAAATGTCTCAGGAAATGGGAGCGATTCAAGGGATGGGGCGAGCAGAGTCCATACTCTGCATTTACTGCTTCTCAAATTTATTCTTTCCTTTAACCTCTTGTACATACAGGGGTTTTGGCCAAGGGGGGAGATAACTTAAAACAAATTAGACTCCAGGCAGGAGCAGGTTATGTTCAAATGGGCAAAAGGTAGAATGAAAGCATGGCCAATCTTGAGGCCAAAGGTAGGTGGTGTATGTGTGCATGTGTGTGTGTGTTTGAACTAATGGAGGTTACTGGTGTTTTGTTTTTGTTGGATTCTTTTTTGCATTTGGGTGTACAGCTCATTCAGTTGCTTGGCGTGGGAATTCTATCCAATTAACTGAGTGTGGAACATATGACATACCATTTAAGTAAAAGTTTAACATTAAGGATTTGTTAATATTCAATGAACCAATAGGACCTATTTTAAACAAGAATAGAAGTAGAGTAGAAAAAATGAAAATGGTCTGCCACGGGAAATACAGAATCTAATGAAGACCAACTAGGGAACAGTGTATGAGCAAATTAAAATGAGCCTGCACCAAAAGGAAACTAGGAAACAAAAAAAACCCTAAAAATTTATGTTTTGGGAAAGAATATTAATTCAACTGTGAAATTGTTCCTTCAAATATTAGTACTCTTTTTCAGCCTCAAAAATATAATCCTCCTCCTTTTCAGAAAAAGTACTACGTAGTTCTTTAATGACTAGTAGTTCAAATGATCTGATCATTGATATGGCATATCTCTGGTGAAAAATTGTTTGCTTTGAAATAGCCAGAAATCATCTGCCTAAAAAGGAAACGCAGGTTTTTAGTGATATAACACACAACAGTGGCATACTGTAAGGCATAATCTATAATTTATGAATCGCTAATGAACCAAAGTTATAGACTAGTTCTCTGAAACTACAGTTTAGGAGAAAGGTATATATATTTATGTGTCTTTTATACTGCTCATTGAATTACCATATTGGAAGCCTACCTATTTTGTATGACATCTGCCTACGGATGGTTATAATGATAAACTGATGAAGACATTGAGCTTCCTCCTTTCAACTTAAAATAAGTTGTTATATATTTTTTTACAATCTAATGACTTTTAAAATTGGACAGAGTCTTATAAATTACAACCCAATTCTATGTTTTAAAAATGAGAGCAATGAGGCACAGAGAAGCTCAAAAATTTACATAAAATTATATGACAGCATCATAAGAAATAGAATCCAAGTCTTCCAATTTGTAGTTCAATGAAATTTTCACCATCCAATGCTGTTTTTTCTCCTTACAATACTGTGAAGGAAATTTGAATTCTATCAACTTCAGGGCATACAAATGTGCTTTTAAGATGATTCTTTGAAGCAATCAGCAAAAAACAAAACAGCATAGAGTAATGCAATATACTTCCTTAGTGAAGAACTAAAAAGAAAAATTCATTCCAGACTTTATCACTTTAACTAATATTTATTTTGCTTTTGAAGAATTATTTTTAAAGTAACATTACGAACGAGATACTGCATTAATCTATCAATTAGGGGATGAGAAAAAGAATGATAATATACAGAGTAGGTAAGAATATGGTGAAACAGGTATGATCATAGGAAGCATAAATTAGTACAAACTTTTTGAAGTACGATTTGACAATATGTATTAAATGTCTTAAAAGGTCTGCCTTTAGCTTGGCTATTCTACTTGAAAGAAGTTATTTGAAAAGATTTAGCTATAGGAATGTTCATCAGAGCACTGCTTTCAACAGCAACACAACAAACTAGAAACATTTAAAATATCCAGTAATTAGAAACAGATTAAAGAAACTGTAGTACACAGACGTCCAGTCAAGATGGCAGAATAGACAGTCCCCAGTGTCACTCTCTCCCACAAATCAACCAATTTACAACTATAAGAATGCAACAACAGCCAAGCTGGGGCCACTAGAGCTCAGGGGAAGAGGAGGGGGAGAACTACAAAGTTCTTGAAGGCAGGAGAACGAACCCTTGATGAGAGAAAGAAAGAACTGCTCTGACCATTTGGAATCTTGGCCCCTTCCAGGCTGGAGCTACTGAGTGCAGGGAGCAGGAGCTGGCAAAAGCCACTGCTGTGCCCTTTGGATGAAGTTGCTGGGAGTCAGCAGGGGAGAAAAGGGCATTCGTGCTCCCCAGGCCAGCAAGACACTAACAGGGTTCCTGTGGACCCACATAGAGTGAGGAACCACAACAACTGAAAGAAAGGAGCCACTCAGAGGCTGGTAAGCCATAGCAAGGGACTGGAGCACAGCCTGTCCCATGGGAAGTGTTTGGAGCATGGGCGGTGGGGGAGACAGGCCCACCAGGGGAACACTGGGACACAGCAAGGACAGCTGATCTGTACCCCAATCAGCATAGGACCACTCAGACTGGTCAGGAATATAGAACTGCAGGGGGTACAGTTTGATGAAAAGACTCAGGCCCAGACCAGAGTTTCTACATAACCCAGGTGCACCGGATTTCACTAGACCTGGAGGTACCTATAAAGTCAACCATTAAAACCTGAGCTGCACAAAAAGCCTTCCCTAGGGAATCAGCAGCAAAGCAGCAGCTTAGCTCAACCATGTAGCTCAAGTACCGGTCTGCACAAGAATTTCCTCCATTTTAGAAGTAAGCAAAGGACAGCAAATTAGTTTCAGTGCAGAGTTTAAGTGGTGGGAACAGCAAATAATCCAACACAGAACTGAAAGAAAAAACAAAGTACCCACAACCAGAGACAATGTTTGATATTAACTAGTAAAGGTCTCATTTCACCAAAGTACACGTATAACACCTAGAAGGACCGGAAGTCCCCTGGGATACCAAGCCAGAAAGTGGGGAGAGCTGGGGTTCTCAGCTGTGCCCCCCAACACCCACAACCAGTCCAAAGGTGGGGGCCTCAGGCCTTGGACACACACCCCCTGACATGTGCAACCAGCCCAGCAACGACCACCAGGCTGCTGCAGGAAGTGCCCTGGGCTCTCTTGAGCCAGGTCAGTGGGGTGCCTGAGGGCCTCAGCCACACCCCTCTGACATGTACAACTAGCCCAGCGATGACCACCAAGCTGCGCAGGAAGCACTCTGGGCTCTCCTGAGCTGGGGTGGTGGGGGCCCGAGGGCCTTGGCCATGCCCCCCTGACACCTGCAGCCAGCTCAGTGATGACCACCGATCTGTCGCAGGAAGTGCCCTGGGCTCTCCTGAGCCAGGGCAGTGGGGGACTGAGGGCCTCAGCCATGCCCCCCTGACACCCACAGCCACCCCAATGACAACCATCAAGCCACAGCAAGAAGGGCCCTGGGTTCCTGAGCTGGGGTGGTAGGGAGCGAGGGCTTTTGCCACACCCCCCTGACATCTGCACCCAACCTGGCAACAACCAAGCCACTGCTGGAAGCCCCCTTCCCAGTCTCCCTTGTGGGAATGAGGGGGGTGCCACAGGCCTCAATCCCACTCCTTCTCCTTCCATCACATTTCCTTACCCTTTCCTCTCTCTCCCTCCCTCGCAACTCTTCTACAACAACATCATAGAATGTAAAAAAAAAAGAGAAAGAAAAAAAAAGTTAAAAAAGTAACTAAAATTTTAAAATATTATTAAAAAAAAAAAAAAAAGAAACCTCAGTATACAGTAAAGTCACATAATGGATTACTCGATGGCCCCTAAAGATAATATTACAGAAGTTGTAAAGTATTCAAGATATCTTACATGAGAAAAAGAAAAACTATAATCATTTTGAGCTTGTGCTTACAAAAATATATTTAAAGTCATATGTTGAAAGAAAAATACCTCAACTAGAAAAATATACACATTAAAAATATCCCCCACGAAATATAAGATGCAGACTTGTTCATTTCAGTCTTTGGATACTCTAATGTGAGGATATGATGCGTGGAGCTAATGCAATCATCCTTTGACTATAAAGCCAATTATTGTCAAAATTCTGAGAATGGCAAAGCAGAAAGATGGAATGCACTTGATAACATTCTTGAGCTTCTGAATCAATCTTGACCTCTCTATCCCTGATCTTCTTGATTCACAGCATAATAAATTTCTTAGTATTAAAAAATAATCTTCCACAATACTGAATAATGCCAGTTGATTTTAAGGATCATGAATATACTTTAAAAATATACAGTTAAGATACTCTGAGTCTATCTAATGTTATGTCTTAAATGAAATAATAAAAACAGCTAAATATTTATTTAAATATCAACCAACAAGATATTTAATCCCAATGGAAACTAGTGTGGGATTGCAATTTCACCCACAGACAACTTTAGGATATCTACAGCAATTTGTAAAAGTACTTTGACTAACAATTTCCCATGAGAGCAAGTTTCGACGTAGTAACCTGAAAATCAACTTACCCTCAGTTTTCTTTGGGTCATGGCAGTTTCTAGGGCAATTTCTCTCAGTGGGTCCCTGGTGATGTCAAGCATGGAAGCTTTGATTGTGTCTCCTGGATACAGGCTCAACCGAGACTGTCTAAGGGCCATTCTGGCTTGTAGCTGCATCATTTCTTCTTCTTGCCTTTTCAGCATGATCTCTTGATTAATTAAGCTGCCTTCAAAGGGTGTTTCATATTGTCTGCTATATACAAAAGAGGAAAAAAGTAAGGGTTGGGAAGAAAATTGTTTTAAAGCTAATCAAGAAAACTACATGTTAAATAAAGTATCAAAAATTTAAACAAATTTTATTTTTTCATCACGGAAGAATACTCACATGTCACAGTGTGGCATAAAAAGAAAAAAGAAAAAAAAAATATATATATATGATTTTTATTCCCGGTTCCTGACAAAGAGCTCCTAAAACCCTTGTAACTTCCTGAGTGATAGGGATGATAGGAGAATCTTTTATTCTAATATTTGGTCTTTGACTCTGGTTCCTAACACAGAGCTCCTGAAGCCCTTGTAATTTCTAGGGTGATAGGAGTGTCTTTTGTTCTAATGAGGAAACTCTTAGAAGGATCCTAGATAGTTTCAGGTGGAGACTAGTCACCAGAAAGACCAAGCCTTGATTAGAAGCCTAGAACTTTCGGCTGCACCACCCCTAACTTCTGGGGAGGGGAGAGAGGCTGGAGATTGAGTTAATAATTCATCACGCCTATGTGATGAAACCTTCATAAAAGCCCCTAAATGATGAGGTTCAGACAGACATTTCCAAGTTGGTGAATACATCCACATTCAACGAGGGTAATACACCCTAACTCCATGAGACAGAAGCTCCTGCACCTTGGACCCTTGTATATCTTGCCTGATGTACCTCTTCATCTGGCTATTCATCTATAGTCTTTGTAATATTCTTCATAGCAAACCAGTAAATTTAAGTAAAGTACTTTCATGAGTTCCATGATCCATTCTAGCAAATTATCAAACCTAAGGAGGGGGTCGTGGGAACTCCTGATTTTCAGCTGGGTGGTCAGAAGTACAGGAGGCTTGGGACTTGCAACTGGCATCTGAAGTGGGGGCAGTCTTATGGGACTGTGCCCTTAACTTGTGGGATCTGATGCTAACTCCAGGTAGTTAGTGTAGGAGTTAAATTTAATTGTAGAACACTCAGCTAGTGCCCAGAGTTGGAGAATTGGTTGTTGATGTGAGGAAAAACCAGGCATATTTGGTAGCAGAAATATTCTGTGGATAGAAACAGTAATATTTACACAGTAATATTCAGTTGTGCTTTTAATGTATTGTTGTAATGCTGTCCTATTTTTTAGTGGGTAGATCTATATCCTCCACCTCTTCTCTGAATATTTCAGCATCCTCTGAAGACTAACTACTTCCTTGTAATTCCCCTAGATAGGAGCTATTTTATTTTTACAGGCCTGTACCATTGGGGCCTTGGACATGGGAAGAGATTCTCCTTAATCCTTACTTCAGCTTCCAGACCCTTGTTGCCCCTGCTTTAATAACCCCCAGTTCACCTCAACTACATGCTATAAAATCATAACATCTACTACTCTGCTTTGTTCTAGATGTTTATTTTTCTATCAGCCACTGCCCTTTATTACTTAAAGATTTAAGTGCTTGACTCAGATTTTTTCTCCACCACCCCTCCTGTCATCATTAGTGGTGGTGATATACAGATTAAGGAATCTTCCAACACTTTGGATTCTTCCCCACCTCAGCCCACAACTTACTCCCACGGTCATGCTGGCTTTTAACAATGGCCATGCCATCTCCAACATTTCCTGTCTTTGGAAGGCAGCTATGCTCATCAACGCCACCCACTTCCTGTCTTTATCTTCCCATACTCTCTCTATAATCTTATTTTTCTATTCTAGCTCACTTCCTCTAATACCCTTCCCCAGATAATTGATTGACTCTATCAAGAATTTTAATTCATTGAGCCTACTACTTTCTTCTGGCTATTACCCCTCTTCTGTCCCTTACATTGCTTGGATTTTAAGGTCCATCATTAAAATTACTCCTTTGCATACAACCTCAACTCTCATTAAATTGCAGAACCATGCTGACTGATCTCACAGGGCCCTCTGCACTGCCTGGCAACTCATTTTCTTAGAGAATTATTTCATTTCTTCTTCCTTCTCTTCTCATTTCAAAGCTTTAATACTCTCTCCTCTCAACTAATGATTTCTTGCCACTTTTCTTAGTAAAATAAGAAGCTATCAGGTAATAACTTCATCATTCCACCACTAAAGTTTCTAAACTTATATCCAGATGTTCTGCCTCGTCTCCTACTACAATGGATAAATCTCCTGTACTCTTCTACAGGACGAAACCTCCACTGTACATGGGATCATCCTCTACCCAACTCACAGACTTTGTTCCTGCAATCATCATCAATAATCATGTACACTAGGTTATTCTCAGCAGCATACAAACATGCCATACTATATCTTACTTAGAATCAAAAAGCATCCTTTGGGTTTTACATCCCCTTTTAGACTCCACCCCATTTGTTCTGCTGTCTTTTAGAGTAAATATCTTCAAAATTGGCATTTAAACTTTACCTTCACTTCATCTTCCACTTTATCCTGGACTTAAACCAACCAAGTTTTAGCTTTCACTCTTCCACCAAAAGGGGTCACAAAAATGACTGACCTCCATGTTATGAAAGCCAAAGGATAATTCTCAGTTTTCATCTTAATTGACCTCTAAGCATCATATGACATAACTGCTCAATCCTTCCCTTTCTTGAAATATTTGATTTCTGGGAAACCATGCTGTCCTTATTTTCTTTCTACCTTACCGGTTCCTCTTTCTTAGTCTCTTTTGTTAGATCCTCCTTCATTGCTAATTTCTTATGTTAGACTACAACACAAACTCCATTTACATCCCATATTTACATGATCTCATCTAGTCACATGGTCTTAATTGCCTTATATATTCCTGTAATTTTGGAATTTATATTGGCAATCCCATCTTTCCCCTGAATTCAAATTCTCTTCTCCTGCCTAGGTAAGCGTTGTAATTGAATGCTAATACACATCCTTACCTTGACATTTCTACAACCAAATTTTTGATACTTTCTCCCCTTTGTTAACCTCTCAATTTCTGATTGCTTAGGACACATCTTGGAGTCATTCTTGATTCTTTCTTTCTTGCAAATACCAATCGAGCAGCAAATCCTGAAGGCACAACCTTGAAGATATCCATATCTTACTCATCCCCACCACTAACAACCAAGTTTTTGCTGTACCCACCTCAAATGTATTACTGTAATTGTCTCCTAATTGGTCTTTTATTCCTACAATCTGTTCTTCCCAGAACAGACCAGAGAATCTCTCATTACAATGCAAATTAGATAATTGCTCTCCATGCTATCAAACATCCAACGGCTTCCCATTACAATTAAAATAACATCTCGGGCCAGCCCGGTGGCGCACTCGGTAGAGCGTGGTGCTGCTCCCGCTGAGGGTTCGGATCCCATATAGAGACCGGTCCGCTCACTGGTTGAGCGTGGTGCGGGCGCGACACCAAGGGTTGCGATCCTGTTAACCGGTCACGAAAAAAAAGACAAAAAGGAAAGAAAAAAAAAAAAAAACATCTGAAGTGCCCACCTTAGCTTCTCTGGCCAGATGTGATTTGGGTCCTGGTTACCTGGTTACCATCCACTCTGCCCTTCACTCATTCTGTTGTAGCCATGCTACCTTTCTTGCTACTCTAACACACATCTCCCATACCTCATGCTTCCTGCACTTGCTGTTCCTTTTGTCTCGAACACTCTTCCTTCTGATATCTGCATGGATCACACCCTCACTTCAGTGTTCTGTTCAAAGTCACCCATCAAGGGAGACTGTCTCTTGTCATACTATCTGTGTAAGATAGAAATTGGACATCATATCCCTTCACTCCCTATCCCCTTAGCCTGCTTTACTTTTCTTCAAAGCATCATCATTACTTGACAGTGCATTACTTACTTGTTATTTTATAATTTATTGGGTATCTCTTATCTCTAGAAAGTCTCTGGAGAGATGTTTTCTGTATTGTTCACAACTCTGTCTCCAGTACCTGAAAGTACATGATAGGTCCTCAACCAGTAGTTGTTGAGTGAATGAGTGGATATGATTTTATGGCTCACCCTCACTTCATGGGGCTCAAGGAAAATAATAATAACTTGAACCCATACATTTTAACTCAAACCTATTTTCATCAAATATATTAGCCTTCTTGTCATATTATTATTTTACACCAAAGCTACTAAAAGGTACTAAAAATGACTATTATTTTATCTC
Source organism: Galeopterus variegatus (assembly GCF_000696425.1). Lineage (NCBI taxonomy): Eukaryota > Metazoa > Chordata > Mammalia > Dermoptera > Cynocephalidae > Galeopterus > Galeopterus variegatus. Next base: position 160,636 of record NW_007726507.1, read on the forward strand.
TTCCAACACAATATCTGGTAGAAGCTCCTATAAGGACTGAAAGGTCTGACAGATAAAAAACTAAAATAAAAGCAAACAAAAAATCCAGAAATTCTTTATCATTGAGGAATGAATAAATAGATTGTCTGGAGTCAGAAAAAAGGCTACCTCATCAAGCAAATAGCCAAAAAAAAAAAAAAAAAAAAAAAAA
>NW_007726507.1:160861-211016 GCF_000696425.1 Galeopterus variegatus
AAAAAAAAAAAAAAAAAAAAAAAAAAAAAAAACAGTGGGAATGTACTACGTATAAATTGTACTTCAAAAGTTAACACATAAAAAGGCTTAGAGATGCTCTTTGGAAACAGCTTTAAATATCCTTCTTGGTCACTGAAAGACACTTTTGATGGCTCAGAATCCAAAAATTACTCATTCTGTTCCATCTGACTCACGACTTCCTGTTAATCTCTCTCCACCCCCTATGATACAAATCAATAGCACTGTCTGGATCTGTTTTGCCATTTCATTTTAGCTAAAGGGAATGGAAATTTTTTTATAAAGAACCATGCCACATGTTCAAATATAGCACTATTTATAGATTTCACAAATATGTGACCTAAAGAACAAAATAGGACCTCATGATTGTGTACTAGCATGTTAAGGATATTATGAGAGACATTTGTACACATTAAGAAAACTCTGCACTTGAATAAGGAATTTAGACAGTATTTTAGTTAATGCATATTTCCATGGGCAGAAAAAAGAACTAGTCTAAAAGAAGCAGAGTTTAGTATCTTACATTAGGTAACACATACACATACCTAATAACCCACTCGCCTTGAACTATTTTTCTTTCACCTGTACTTATACCACATGGGTTCCCCCACGCCCTTTTGAAGTATGAAACAAGATATAGTTTATCCTTAAAACACAGATTTGATGAGCTAAATTGGCCTTTGTAAGGTAAATGTGGGACACAGACCTATCCACCCTCTACCCTGGGAAACTACCCCTGGCCAAGGTAGTTTACCCTAAGAAAGTGAAATAGAGCTCCCTACACCCTCATAACGTATGCTATCTGCTTCTGTAGAATTGCTTGCTTAACCTAAGTAATACCATTTTGCCCCCTGCCTGACCTGCAGACTACCCCCCCTTCTGCATGAGAAACCATTGACCTTCTCATAGAAACAAGAAACAATTGCATAGAAACAGGGGCCACACATAGTGAATTATTACATGGGAACAGCACCATACACAATGAAAACTTGCATGCTTGACTGCTCAAACGGCCTCTGTGACCTAGCTCCCTAGCTTGCTCTGTGCACCTGGACAAACCTGTGTGCCAACGGGATGTAGTTTTTGTCTTTAAAAACCCCACAAGACCAAAGCCCGATGCTGCTCTTCCTTGGTTGCTCCTTGGGAGACGGACGCTGGCCAGCTGGAGTGAATAAACTGCCCTTTTCTGCACGAGTGGCATGTAAGTGCATTTCTCGTGGGAGGGTGCCTCACAACAAAAGGTATGTCTCCTTTAAGACAAATGGAAGACAGTAGGAAGCAGGAGCCCTGAGTAAATTAATTAGCATGTAAATGGAGTTAGAACACTAATGGTAACTACTCTGGTGCCAGGAGGGGTTAACTTATCTACTCAGCCAGATCTCCTGCAAACTCTGAGTCAGGGAGGGTCTATACATAAGGGTGCAAATGATTTACGCCTATCCTTTGATCTGTTCACTATATAACTGTTGTATGTACCCCCTGGTGGTGCGGATTTCTAGCTGACTGGCCGCCATTGGCACCTCCGGTAAGTTTAATAAACAGATGTCTCCACGTAGCCGCCTGGGTGAGTTCTTTGGAATAGGCGAACACTACGTGAATGGCCTTTCAGATTTGGAGCTCCTGCCATACAGCCTTAATGTTAATGTTTCCTTAAATAAAATCTAGAAACAGTCAAAACTAAGATTTTTTTTTTATAACCTTGACACTTCGGATTCCTTATCAAGAAAACTTAAATAAAGTTCACAAAATTATTTAATTTTGTTTGTAGAAATATGTCTTTAATAGCAAACTAAAAATAAGTTGACTGTAAATCAATTAACACATAATCCCAGTAATTCTTCCAGAAGTTACATCTACACCTGCTATCAATCAAGCTAAAAAGGGCATCATATTAACTATTCATAAGTTTTCTCCAAATTAGAGTGACTTCTAAAAAAATTCTCCCTCAATTCAACACTGAGCTTAGTGAAATTCAATTCTGGCTTCCTATTGCTATTCATTCCCAAATACTTTTGCTTATTAAGAAAACTGTAATATCAAGCACTGATCTTACTTTGTCTCTTACCTCTTTGTTCAAAGTTATCAAAATGGGGTCATCACAAGACAACAATAATATAAATGCTATTATGCAAATATAACATTGCTTTAGGTAACTGAATATTTATTAGTGCTATCCTCAAAGAAAATAAAATATTATAAGCTATTTAAAAAGGCATAGAAACAAAAGAAAAAAATAAATTTAACATAAAATTGGAAGATTAATTAAGGAATAACTTTAGTCCAGTGTATTTAATTACATGGACTCTAAACCATGCATACATTGTCTGTTACAATCACATGGCTAGGGTTACCTGGTCTATTAATAGTTTACAGGTGTGAAACAGTGTCTGGCAGAATTAATTAGCTAAGGGGCAAGTTTTTGTTAATTTCCAAATGATACTCTTGTATTTGGTGGCATGTAAATAAACTATCGAATTTAGAAAGTTTCCCATACTTGTGGAGAAAATTCTGAAGAGATCCTCTAGTTCTCTAATATATTACAAATTCGAAATTAATGCTTAGCTAACAACATCTTTTGCTCATGTAAAGGACCTGTGTGCAGATGAAAAGGATACACATCAATATATTCACTACTGACTTGACACCTTTCAGTTTAAATGAAGTAAATCAATACACAGCTATAATACTACCACCTAAGCCTAGCAAAAGAATAATACTAACAACTTATAAGAAATTTGTTGTCTTTCAGAATGAAAATGAACTCCAAACAGCTCAAGTCAGGCTTTAAAAAGATACCGGATAAACTCTTTTAAGCCAGGAAAGATATAGTGAATAATTAACTTTTTACATAATAGGTTACTAGTATTAACCTGCTAATTATTCATTCAACAAATAACACTCACTGAAAGCCTGCTGGCTGAGCTTGTTCCAGCCTATTTCTAAACCTCAGAAGATGAGGTTTATTATCTGCTCACAGACTTTTAATGCCACGCTGTCACCTTCCTAACTATTATTATTTTATATTCACATTGACAATTTAAAAAATCAAGTACAAACTATAAATAATCAGAGCCAATCCTGCTTTTAAAAGATTCCAGTACCTGGTCTTTCACATAATTAGATAAACTTCTGAGAACTTAAAGAGAGGGGGAGCTATGGAAAAGGAAGAGAAAAGGAATATTGAAAAATAAAGGAAATAGGATAATTAAAAAAATTCTACCTGATTCTAATAAAGGAAAAAAACACCTGTCACTGAAAATATTTTATTACTACTTTTTCATATGCTGTACCTTGGTCTCTGTGACTGGCCTTGACTTGCAGTTTCATCTACCCCTGGGAGACCACTGCTGGAGTCAAACCTCTTTGAAGCTTCACTTCTTCTCACTAATTGTGAATGAAAAAGGAATAATGGTACAAGTGATAAAACTATGAAAGTAATCTTATCTAAAACTCAAGCATTCGGCAGACATATAATTTGTACAAAGCATATTCACATAACCAAATTAACCACATAGTAAACGACATATTAAACTCTTTGGAGTTAAGTCATGTTATTTTTAAAGACAATGAATTATTATCTTTATGATAAAAATGACTACATTCTTGTTTGATGAAACTGCTATTAAGTTCCTGTGATACTATTAAAATGACTGGCAGCTCTTTGCAATTTTAAAATTTTATATAGAATTATCCTTTTTTGACAATTTATATTTCAACACTACTGAATAAGAATAATAATCGTGGTTTTCTAAAAACAACATTTTACTCCTTTCATATGCCTCTTACCTTGTCTGAAATCTGTTTCAGAGGATATAATAGATGGACTTTCACTGGAGGTACTAAAAATATCACTGTGGTAAGTTTTGTATCTTCGAACTGGTTCTAAAAGGATTATAACAAAAATATTAGAAAGCAAACTGAGCTGTTTCACATAAACCAAATAAAACAGTACGTTTAATCTTGAGGGACTTGAACATTTTACACACTGCTTTAAATTTACCAATTACTAGACTGTATTAAAACAATGTGATTCCAATTTTGAAGCGGTTTGGCATACTGGTTAGGCTCTGGATCCAGACTGCTTGGGTCTGAATCTCAGCCCCACCACTTGCTAGTGTGTGACTTTAGGAAAGTAATTTAACCTTCCTGTGACTCATTTTTTCCAGCCAAAAAGGAGGTATTATAATAGTACATACCTCATAGGTTTGTTGTGAGCATTAAATTGATTAATATATGCAAAGCTCTTAGAACAGAGTGTATACTACATATGCATCATGATTAACATGCAGTTTTTGAATGCTTACTGTGTGTAATTCTCTGTGGTAAGTGCTATAAAGATAGAAAACCCAAAGACACAATCCCAAAGGATTTAAGAAGATAAGACAAGAAGATATTTATAGAAGATAAGACAAGTACACAAATACTTAATTTGAGACAGGACTTTTAGTTCCACCAGAAGGAGATGACAGGCATTGCGGGTGGGGATATTGTGTAGGTTTGTGCAGAGTGTGCCACATACAAGAGGCAGAGTCCAGGGGCAAGTGTGAACTAAAATCTAAATCCTACCTTCTACTTATTTCTGACCCATCCTCTCTTCTTCATCCCCACTGTCCCTATCATTGAGCACTATTCATTTCCTGCCTGGACTACTTCATGCCTCCTAAATCCCCTTTCTGCAGCCTTGCTCCTCTCATATAATAATTCACATTACAGAGAGTGAACTTCCCAGAAATGAAAATCTGAGCATGCCACTATATTTCTTAAACTCTTTCAAACTAGAGTCTTCAAGACACAGTTTAAAAACTCCTTAGCTTGGTATTCAAAGCCTTTCATAACCTGGTCCCCAACTACACTTATGGCAGTGGTTCTTCATATTTTGAAGTCACAGATTCATTTGTGAGAATCAGATAAAAAGCATAGACCTCTCTCTCCTCCATCCCCCAAAACTTATATATTCGCAAAAATTTAAACATATATTTAAAAACTCAATTCATGTAAAAGCTTCATCACCATTCACTTCCCCAAACAAATCCTACATTCATGTTACTAAATTTGCAGATAACCAAGTGTATAAACTTTTAGACTCCTTCTTGAAAGATACTTTCTCTGTGACAAGTAATGTTCTTACTTGAATACCTTTTCTTTTTCCTTTAAGAGAACCCTCACTTTCTACCTAAAAGCTTTTTTGACCACCTATAGGCTGAGTTAGACATTGCTTCTCTTACTTGCATTTTGCCTTATGATTAACTAATTGTAACTCCTGCTACCTAGTAGTTCTCTCTCTACTTGTTTTTATCCCCTACCTTAATTATAAGCTCTCTGAGAAAAGGATCTAGTATTTTTTAGATGTACCTCTACTATCTAACAACTACCTGTTGCATAGCAAGCACAAAATATATGTTTTCTGAGTGAATAAGTGAATATAAGCATTACGTAAAAGTCATTGATGACTTTGAAGAGAACTATTTTCATTGCACAAACACATCAGAGGCCAAATCAGAGAGGGTTAAAGAAAGACTAGATGGTAAGAAGTTGGGAAAATGAGCATACACTATTCTTTCAAAAAGTCTGAGGGTTTGTGAAAGGAAAAAAGATAAAATAGAATTATTGGGGTTTTTTTGGTACAGTGGTATGTCTGTGTATGATTTCAGGAAGTGGATAATAAACCTGTTGAGTGGGCAAATTTAAAGTAGCAAGTGGTAGTAGGAAAAACTGGTAAAAAAAAATGTGCTGAAGGAAATAGGAGATGGAAAAAAGAAAACACATGTGATGGTTAGTTTGGCAAGGAGGAAAAACCTTTTCTTCTTAAGAGAAATAAATGATGGTCAAGGGAAAGGGTGAAAATACAGAGGAATTCCCAAGATAATCATGTCAGAAAATTGCTTGGTAATAAAAAGTGAATCACTTCCTGGGAGCCTGTTTGGCTGGAAGCTTGAGGAGAGCAAAGAAATTCTTCTGTGAAGAATGTGATAAGGGTCAGCAAAAACCACATGAAAGCTTTCACGTAGCCACAAGGATTTAGGTTAGGCTAGAATGCAAGAATTTTAGTGGAACTGTTCAGAATTGTTTTGTGGCTTTTTCTTGGCACTGGAGAAAATAAACCATGGGAAATACATAGAACTGAGGAGTGACATGGTATGTATGGCAACGGATAATCAAGGTGGGGGGGGGTTCTGTTTCACTAGTCTGCAAACTTGAGGATGGTGACTTCACACAAAGAATTATTCCTTGTGCTAGAAGGTGTTCAGTAGAGATTCTTAAAAGAAAAAGAAATGAATGAATGAATGTATGAAATAGCTAAATGGTACTACAGGAACCAGGTTTGTGGAACCAGGATGAGGATGATGGGCTGGAAGAACTGAGAGGTCATGCTGAGACAAAGCTTTAAATAAATGGGAGGAGTAGAAGGATAGATGACTGGCCATGGACTTGATGGAGAGAAAATTGTTCATTGTTCATGGATAGTGTTTACATGGACAGCTAGGCAGAGTATTAGCAAAGTCGTACTTTGTCCAGCTTTGTGTATAGTGACCACGAATACAAGCAATACTATAAATAATGGAAACAGTTTTAAAATTGAAAATCAAGGTATTTACCAGTACCGTTTTTTTAAATGACCACAGTCTACTACTGGAAATTCTCATAATAAAATATTTTTTTAAAAAATCCTCTTGTTTGGGCCGGCCCAGTGGCGCACTGGAGAGTGCGCCGCTTGGGAGCGCGGCGGCACTCCCGCCGAGGGTTTGGATCCCATGTGGAGACCGGTTCCTGCTCACTGGCTGAGCACGGTGCGGGCGCAACACCGAGGGTTGCGATTCCGTTGCCGGTCCCCGGTACGGGCGCGACACCGAGGGTTGCGATCCCGTTACTGGTCAGTAAAAAAAGACAAAAAGGAAAAAAAAAAAATCCTCTTGTTTACTATGAATGTGATTTGAAAGAATTGTGGAAGACTGAAAACAATAGTTTTATCTAATATCACCTTAAATTTAATCAATATAGCACATTATACACAATTTGAATAGTTACTTAGGAATAACTGCTATTTTCATAGGGCACCAAAGAACTTGCATTTTATTGTTACAGAACTCCCATGCCAAATTTTTTAGGGACTTTTCCAAGAAAACTTAATCGAAGTACAAACCCGGCATTGCAAGGCACAGGACAGTAAAACCAACAAGGACAATGAGAGGACCCAAATTTAAAGAGGCAGTACAGTTTTACAGAGAAAAGTAGGAAGTCACAATAAACCTGTTCAGTAAACTGAGTAGAGTACTTAGCCACTTGGATGTTATGCCTTGCAATAACAACTTCACACTCCATATTAAGCAATAATTTACTGTTTCTTAACTATTTCTGCAAAGTGGCTGTAAGATTGTTAATAAATTTTAATATGAATTTCCATTCTTCGGTAGTGCTTCATAATTTTTTTTACATTGTTTTACGTGTCCATATTTCCTCTCCCTTACTAGCCTATGTTTTGTTTTCTTTCTTTTCCGCTTATGCTGACACCAGTAGTAAACTTTTTTCAATCTCCAGGTTATTTCCGTAAGACAAATAAATGCAACTTTGACCAACCCCTCTTAAAAATTTAACAATGAATAATCTTGCCTTGATGAACTACTGATCTGTAAATGTTGTTTTTGGTAACACAGGTGTATGGCAGCATTACCTTATGATGCTTTTCTGCTGTATGTATGGGCACTGGCACTCCAGAAACACAAACTGGATGACTAGCTTTGCCTGACTTATAGGGATAGAAAGATTTTTTTCTTCTTCTAAGACTGTGATAGGGGTGGAGGTACCTATGTTAATTGAAGCAGTAAGAATCTTTTTTGTGAGCTTCTTGTGTTCTAGAGTGCATCATCTGAAATGTTGTTAGACATGTAATGGCACGGCAGATATAACCAGATGAAAATTCCCAGGCAATATCTACTACTCGGTCATGCTTATAAGGTTATAAATCAGATTAAAATTCTCAGCTAGAATTTACTACTCATTAATGCTTACAAGAAAGGTTAGCCCTTGGAAGCATGAGCTCTTTGCTTCTAAATTAAATAATAAATTTAACATTTTTAGGAATTATTTTAAAGTTATATGTCCTTTACCAGGAACATCTTGCATTGGTATATATGGAGAGGCACATTTTTCCCTGTTTCCAGATCATTTGGGCGGGATCATTTCTTGGCTCTCTGAGATGACCTACATAAAGGTATCCAGTAGGCACTAACCAGACAGAGTTGGCTTTCTTCCTCTGTTCTGGTCTGCAGAAGAGTAATATCTAGTTTTCAACAAGCTGTCCAAACATAATTAAAAGCTTTTCTTTTTGGAGGATCCAGACCCTACAAATATGTTTTCTATGTTTGATATATATAATCCTTGTACTTTAGATTTGGTCTGGATCTCAGGAATATGTTATTAACTAATTTTTAAAATACTGTTTATTATGAAACTTCCAGACACACACAAAAAAGTACAATAAATCTTTATGTACCCATTTCCCAGTATCAACAAAACCAAGTGATTGTTATTTTAGCTAGAAAGTGTCAGACTCTTTTTTAACCAAAAGGATGCTCTTACGTATTTACAGAATATTACAAAATTTTCTGAATGACAAAATTCTTAAATTATGTGAATAATTATTCTTATTCTATTAAGAATATCCAAATATACATTCTGTAAAATGCACATGTGGCTACCTTCACTGAAATGTTATAGTTGTAATAGCAAAATTTTTAAGCTTTCACCATTACAATTGCAGAACTGAATTTATTTGCCTTTTGTGGGATAAAATTAGTCTCAATATCTAATTTGTTGGTTTGCAAATTCCTTTTCTCAGATAGTAAACAACAAAGCTTACAATGTACAGATCTGTATACTAAGCTCCATTTAGAGTCATGATTATTTCTCATTTCACTAGACAATTTCCTATGAGTAGGAAGTGTTTTTTGACTTTCTATGAGGAGATTTCAGATGCAGAAAATAAAGTTTTAGGAGAGAATCGCAGTGTTAGAAATATTAATGAGCACAAATGAGTAAATGGGTGAGTAAAATCAACCCAGACACATGTCACCAAAATAGAAGTACCAAATTGGGTGTGTGAATATATATATCTACTATAAGCACATAAAACATATATGAACATTCTCTCCAAAAAACATTTTGTAGAATAGTTGTGAGATAATGAAAACAATAGAACTAAAGGAGAATGGCTTAAAGAATTAAGATTCAGATAGAAGTCTAGTAATAGAGATTCTGTAATCATACATACTCTGAAAATTGGAGATATCCTTTAATTTCTGGTATTATTTTACCATAATTAAGAGTATACCATTTTTTTGGTCAGAATATAAGGTATAAAAATCTGACAAGTACATTATTATCCTTTAACTGTAATCTTACCCTCTGAACAAAATTCACACCAACTCTAATGTCATATTTACTCCATTTACACAGCAGCAATAAAAGGCAGTTTTTCAATAGGTTAGTGTTTTTTGTCATAACTTCTTGACAGCTAAGAGTCACAACTTCCACCACCACTTAACACACTTAGCACTTTAAACTTCTAAAATTGTGGCATGTGACTTTAAATGTCACACCATACTTTAAATGTTTAGGAGATCAGATTCCAGTTATGGAGATTTGCATAATATTCTGGGCTTACAAAAAGCTATCTCAGATGAAATTCAAATCTACAATCTCCACATTAAAATTAATTTGAGTCAGCACAAACTGTGATCTAAAAACACCATTTGTAAGTCACACATATTCAAGCTCAGACAAGTAACATGCACAAAGTGAGACTCAGTCCATTGCAACAACAGGAATTAAATATCACTTTTAACTTGGCGTTTCTTTACCTTTAATACATGACTCAAATTACAGATATGTTTCAAAGAGAACTGAACTAAAATGACTGTTTTTGTAGCTCAGAACTATAAAACATTTTTAAAACCCCACATTTGGGCCCTAACAAATAAAATATTGTAATTTTTAAACAAAGCAGAGAAAAACAAGTCATAACATTATATATTCATATATTAAGTGTTCTCTATGGTTTCTTTTTGGAGGATTTGTTTCTGGAGATTAGAGATTGTACTTTTCACTAGAGTTCACTGTCTTCTGTATTACACCATGCTGCAATTAATAGAATATGTTCTGAAATCCCTTGAGAGTTACACATGAAGAATATAATTTTTAACTTGGAAGAACAAAGATCATACAAGTGTGAATGTATCTAAGGAAGGAAGGATATATGAAAAAATGCTCTGTAAACTGTAAATCATTTCACAGATGTAAAATCTGTGCAGAGTAGGAATGGCAAAAATAAATAAGTCCCTAATTTCCTCTTTGGGGGTCTTGTGTGATGTAGTAGTCACATATTTGGGCCAAGACTTGGGTCTAGGCTTGCCGTACCACTTTTTTAGCATCTTTTAAGATTTTCTGTTATGACTTCACTGTCCCTTCTAAAACTTTCAAAGAGTTCAGAGTTCAATAGGAAATTGATTACATTTGCTATTAGTTGTTCAGGTTATAACTAACGAGAATGTGATTTTACAATTTGGACAAAACAGAGGAGGAGGTAGGATTCCTCCTGACTGTATGTATAATCTACCAGAGAATATTGTTGCATCTCATATCTGAAATACTACCACTAAGTATACTAACATTCTTTAATAGCCATATTGCAATACTCGGTTTATATTAACACCTACTACCTATTATATGTCAGGTATAGTGGCAGATGCTGAGGGTACAGCTACAAATTAGACCAGGCAAAATTTCTGAGGTCTACAGGACGAGAAACAAGCTCCTCAGAAGAAATAATTTCAATGAAAAACATAAGCTATCATTCTAAACTGGAAAGGTGAGAGGAAGATTCCTGAACCAGGCAATGCCTGAAAGCTTTGAAAGTCTTAAGGCAGATTGCTGCATGAATACAGGCATGGAAATATAAAATGGTCTTTTGATAGGTAGGTAAGCAGGTAGGTAGGTGGGTAGACAGAAAGATAAATATTTCTTTCTTTATATATCTATATCTATACACACATAAGGGATCTTCAAAAAGTTCATGGAAAGATTCATATTATCTTTTAACCCAATTTTTCAATGAACTTTTTGAAGAACCCTCATATATACATACACACATGTGTATTAAAAGTTTGTGGAACTTTTTTTTTTTTTGTGGCTGCCTAGTACAGGAATCTGAACCCCTGACCTTAATGTTAAAAGGCTGCACTCTAACCAACCAAGCTAAATGTCTAGCCAAGTTCGTGGAACTTTTTGAAGACCCCTTGTATGTGTATATATATTTATTTCCCTCTATATAAACACACATAAACAGGGGGAGGCAGGGAGGGAGGGAAAAGAGAGGAAAGGAGAGAGGGAGAGAGACGGAGAAAATGAAAACGTGCACATGGTGGGGGAGTGAGGTGTGAGACAGGAAATGCTAAAGGATGAGACTAGAAAGATACAATGATGGACAGCCGTAAGTATGATGACTGAAAGGGCTAGAATTTCATCCTGCTCAGGTGATAGAACATTATTAAATGGCTGACAGCAGAGGAGAAATGTATTCAGATTTGCATGGTAGAGAGACAAACTGCAGTGGAGAGACAGAAGGGACCAGGATAAAATGAGAAAATATTTTGGAGGTTAAAATTGCTGGGTCTTAAAAATGCTATATGCCCATTGCTAGTAAGATCCATTTTCTTTCTTTTTTTTTTTTTTAAAAGATGACCGGTAAGGGGATCTTAACCCTCGACTTGGTGTTGTCAGCACCACGCTCACCCAGTGAGCGAACCAGCCATCCCTATATGGGATCCGAACCCGTGGCCTTGGTGTTATCAGCACCGCACTCTACCGAGTGAGCCACAGGCCGGCCCCGTAAGATCCATTTTCAATCTTTCTTTAAATGTATCAATCCACGTTTCTCAGAAAGTGGCTATGTCAACTCCAAACTGGGTCTATGTAAACCATGCTATGGGTAGATTTAAATTACGTCCTTAATTTCCAATAAAGTAGCATATTATTTCTGTGGATTCTAAAGTCAATATTATGTTATTATGAAAATGGACACTGGAAAGTTTGTATTGGTGTCACCTTTAATTTTCCTTAGTGTTTAAAAATGCAATTTCATTTTTCTACTTGGATAAATCAAAAGAAAAGCATAAATGTTGATTTCTCAGTTGTATTCTTATTTAAACTAAATAAGTTTATTGCTCACCTCTTTTCAAATGCATTTAAAACCAGTCTTGCCTCAATTGAATGTTGGTATTTTATACCACACTGGATTAACTTTCTGTGAAGATACTCTAAAACTGCACTGTACAATATGGAGCCACTAGCCACACATGGCTATGTAAATTTAAATAAAATAAAACATTCAGTTCCTCAGCTGCACTGTCCACACTGCAAGTATTCAGTAATCACATGTGGCTGGTAGCTACTGACTTGGATTGCGCAAATATAGAATATTTCCTCCATTGAAGAAGTTCCGTTGGACAATGCTAGACTAAAATATAAATGTCCTTAAAATGTAGCCCAAGAAAAATAGTAGACACTTAATTCTTTCTAAGATGTTAATTCTATCTATAATAGTTTGTTCTTCAGAGATATAAAATATATTTCTATTTTGGCAGTATAATAATTATGTCATTAATACATGAAATGCATGTGATATTTGACCCATATCACATAAAATCCCTGCTTATTTGCTTCTGTGGAACCGATAGAAATGAAATAAAAACTAAATATTAAAATTGTTTAGTTTGGCTCATGGAATAACCTAAATAACAACCCAGACATATCTTTTTTTTTTCTTTTTGCTACTGTATGGGAAATAAGGTAAAGAAATAAAAATTGAAACAGTTCATCTTTACTAGTTTTGGATTTTATATAAGAAAGATAAGTTTTGAAAAAATATATCTCTCTCCATAAAATTGTAACATTTATGAAATCATTCCCTTGCTTTTATTTAAACGTTTACTTGTAATTTTTCCCTTGCTTTTCTTAAATGTAATTATAAATATGTAGAATTTAAATTCAGTCTTCTCAAATGAAACATTAAGGTGCCTTAATAATGAGAACAGGCTCACATACTTGAGTGTTTACCTAGTCTAGTTGCACAACACAGAGTTTAAAGCTGTATTCACAGGGCCGTCACAAGACAGCAAAACTAAGTTAGGACCAGAGGCCACAGCACTAGAAAGAAGGAAAGAGTATTTAATTTGATGTGAAGTAGACTGCTTTAAAAGCTCATTAAATAAATAATATTTAACCATAGCCACTTTTGTAAAAATTACTTTTGTCCTTTCTTCATACTTTCCAGTATTGTGCAGAATGCAGAGAAGTTTCAACTGTTGGAAGCAAAATACTATTCATGGTCCCCACCCAGGGTGTGGGAGTACTGTTCATACCACACTCACAGTACTGGTTCCAAGTCAATCTCTCATAATCAGGAATCTACTGCCAACCCACAGAGCAATGGTAAGGGCGTGTATGGTAATTACGTCACAAGAAAGACAGACAGGGACATTTGTCAAATGCTCCTATCAGAAATCAGACAACTCAGATCTTGAGATGAAGTAGAAAGAGGTAGAAAAGAAAATACTAGGAATAAGAAAGAAAGAAAAAGTAGAATTAGGACAGTCCTACGCTGAGGTGAAAAAAAGTGAAATTAAAAGAGTCAAGCAAAAAAAAAAAGTGACATCAAACTTTAAAACTAGTTTTCACAAGAGAAGCCTAAGTTATGTTTCTTCCTGCCCCTTCCCTACTGCTTAATGTAAGTGCAGAACTATCGGAAAGGTGAAGTGTTAACTTACTAACCAGAGTAATGACCTTATATTTTATAATTTTTGAACTTCTATTACAATTTCTTTCTTGGGATCTTTTTTATTCCTAACTTTCTCATTTTGTTCCCAAGGAAATCAGAGCACTCAATGCCAACTACGTTTTGTTTACTCCCTTATGTTGTCAACTATACGATTAACCACTTTAAAGATCCTGTCATAGTAGAGCCCTACCAAAACAGTATCTACCACAACAGAGTACGCAACATAACAGAGCTCCATCTTAACTCTTCTACAGTGCTGCTTATTGAAGAAAAGACCAAATGTACCTCATTTTTAGCTTTGCTTTTATAATATTATCTTGCTTTGCTGTATTAAAATTTTATTAGGGAAAGACTTAAGGGGCTTGTTACATGGTGAGCTGAACATCCCACTTCCCAGGCAGTAAAAAAGTCTTCCCAACAAGGTACCTGAAATGAATCTAGTCTCTCCTTGAAATAAGGAGGGTAGAAGAAAGAATCCTATAATGGAGCTCAAGAGAATTGGATTCAAAAAACACCTCTGTTATGAATTATATGTCCCCTTCGGCAAACTAGTCTACTTCTCTGGGACTCTGAAAAATGAGCTACTTGGCTTAATTAATATCCAGATTCCTTCCAGTTCCAAACTCCATGATTTTAAGGTTTGGCCTCCCCTGTGCTAATTGGCTGGTTGATGCTGTTGGCTGAGGAAATGCTGTGGAGGTGATTTAAATGAAGCCTCCTCTCAAGAAGATGGGGCCTTGGGCTAAGTAAAGGGCTGTCCATCTTAGGTTTAAGGAGGTAATGGTGTTTCCTATTAATTCAATGACCCTCCTTGCAGACCCAAAAGGACAAACAGAAATTTAGCAATTTCCTTTCTTCTGAGCATTATATGAGCTCAATGAACACTAGACTCAGCTTTCTTAAAAATTTAGATGTAACATGTAGTGGGAAATCCTTAGACTGGATCTCTTCAAAATCCATGATGGAAACCTATAATCCCCAAAATGATGGAAACTCTATCATTAACTAGTTACGTGATCTTGGGTTTGTTATTAAATCTTCACAAACCCAAGAATATGTTTAGATAACATGTATTCTAAGACCTCTTCTAATTCTAAAATTACAGAAACCCATTAGTAATTGCTAAATTTAAAGATCACAAAAACTGTACAGGGCACTTACTTTAAAATGTTTTAAAACATAAATATTCAAAAAGAAAAAAGCAAGTATAATAAAATGTGTACATTAGTGACATCCACTGTTCTGCTTGATTTATCAGACATAAAAAAGGATATGTGGAGACTACTTTTCATGAGAATTAAGTGAGATAAATGGATTTTATATTATTTGCTATTCTTTTTTCTTTGTATACTAGCTAGAATCTTCATATTAGCAATCTGCACTTTTGTTTGCACAGATAACATAAATTACCTCATCTTTAGAAAAAGACAGTATAGCATAAAACCAGCAAGTTACCCAATTAAATAAATAACTAATAAGAATTGCTTTTGAGTTCCAAACCTCAAACATTCCTTTTGAATTATGCTTTTAGTCTAAAGCAAACATTAATTTATATAGTAACTTGTAAGTTACTGTATAATAATGGAGGTTTACTTAAGGTAGTGTAAGTATTTTCATAATAAACCAACATTTTCAGGGTTTTTGTTTAACTTGGTTGTAAAATATCCTCTGGGGGGAAAAATGCTTTGTGGTAACAAATGCTTTTAAAACTCTTCCATAGCAAAGAAAGATTTTGGAATAGAAACTATCCTGTATCAAACAATTGAAAGCATATTTTATTTCTAAAAAGAAAGCTTTTCCTTTGCTTGTATCTCTGGTAACATCTAAAATTTCTAAATCTGGAAACGATGTATTATAACTAGTTACCTTTTGAACAAATAAGACACTACAGAGATTATACTACATCTTTGCAGACATATAAGCATATCTGGAAACAAGTTGGTCTATTTGAGCTCTTTAACACTTAAACACATGCACATACATATTACCTGAGAAGATAATAGAACAATACGCTACAGCAGTCTAATATATTTTGTTATAGATGATTTAAAAAACCATGTATTCAAACAAAATATATTAAACAGACTATTATAGCATAATTTAACAGATTAAATATATTTCCATAATGTTTAGTTTCTTTCCTGTTTAACTCTCAAACCAAGATTCAAGTGTGAAAAAAAATTTCCTCAGACTACTTAATCATTGAGAACCCCCCCCCCCCCCATGGACCAGATTTCTTTACATAAATATCTCCACTGGAGCATGCTCATAAGAAGGCCAGGCTAAATTATTGTTTATATGTTAGCTGTTATGCAACACTAAATAGACATAAACTATAACTTCTGAAAGGGGAGATTATTTTATTAGGCTATAGGAAGTACCTACTCTTTGCTATCACAACTCTAAAAGTTAAATAGTGAAATTGCACACAAAACAAATTTCATTTTTCTGTCTTTGAAAGTTTTCAGATGAAGATCATATACAACCATCTTATAAAATTGGCTGATGTTTTTTAAAATGCATGTTATATTCAAACCCATAATATCAATTAAGTATTCAGTAATTTCCACCATAATCGCGAATTCTTTACTCATTTGAAATTCCTGAATTGAAAAAAAAAATTGCAAAATGTCTTTTACTAGAAGTAAAGCAGAACTTGGAGAGTATATTCAGCTCCAGAACTATGTTTAAAACTTAAGAAAGAGCAACAGACTTTTAATAGAATATAGCCACACATCACTTAACAACATTCTGAGAAATGTGGTATTAGGTGATTTTGTTGTGCGAATACCATAGAGTGTATTTACACAAACCTAGATGGTATAGCCTAATACGCACCTAGGCTTTATGGTACAGCTCATTGCTCCTAGGCTACAAATCTGTATAGCATGTTTCTGTACTGAATACTGTAGGAAATTGTAACATGATGGTATTTGTGTATCTATCTAATCATAGAAAAGGCACAGTAAAAATACAGTCTAAAAGATAACAAATGGTACATATGTATAGGGCACTTACCATGAATGGAGCTTGCAGGACTGGAAGTTGCTCTGGGTGAGTCAGTGAGTGAATAGTGAGTGAATGTGAAGACCTAGGACATTACTGTACACTATTTCAGACCTCATAAACACCGTACACTTAGGACACACTAATATTTATAAACAAAAGAAATTGTCCTACAACATTTATGACAGCTATGATGTCACTAGGTGACAGAAATTTTTCAGCTCCATTATAATCTTAAGGGAACACTTGGCAAATATGCTATCCGTGTTTGACCAAAACGTCAGTATGCAGCACAGGTCTGTACTTCAAGGGCAATTTATGAATCAAAAATATTATACTAAAATGATGACCTTAAAAATGAATATGACCCTTAATTATCTCACTCCTCTTTCTGAATTAAAAAGCACCTTAAAGTTCCTTTTAATTAGCTATGTCTCAGGGTTTGTCTAGGAGGCAAGGGCAGTTATAAAACTTTAATCTTAAAATATGTACATAATTAGATTGAAAATTCTCTTATTTGTTTTCTCTTGCATCTATTTATATTAAAAATAGCCTCTATACGTATGTCTAGAACATAATTTTATTACATTTAAAATATTGAGTTTTATGTGTAATCAGGTGTTTTTGAAACAGAGCTTTACTCTGGAATAATAAGAATTTACCATTTATAAAATTATTTTATGCTCCTCACACTAATAATGTAATAACTTGATTAACCACTTCACATTCATTACCTAATTACTCTATTTCTGGCATCTCATTTTACGGATGAGGTAACTCAGACATGGAGAAATCAAACCCAACTGCTGAAGTAAAGATCACATAGCTACTAAATGGTGTAATTAATTCAAACCTAGGAAGTCTGGTTCTAAATCTATTAGCCTAAATAGTGATTTTAAAAGTATAGACTCAAAACTTTATTCTAGACCAAACGAATTGTAATCTCTTGGAGTTGTGTCCTAAAATTTGTTTTTCGAAGCAGGTAGTTTGGGAAACACTGTACATCACCCTGCTATTCCACCTCCCTAAGATTGCTGATTTTGATAAACTGCTTATTTCCATGAGCCAGTCATTCACTGAATCCTCCCATGAGATAATGCATGACAGATGGTGCTGTGGAGGATTAAAAACAAGTAGAAAACATGCCATCTGCCCTTGAGAAGCTTACAATCTAAAAATACCCTACCCAAAATAGGGGGCGATTATAAAGTGACTGGACTGTGCATGTTTCATACGGATGACTTTGTACCTGCAGTGTACTTTGATTAGGGTTTTGGAGGAAGGAAGAACAGAAATTGACAAAGAAGAGACTAATCTGGGTACAAAGGTGTGGCAGGGGAAATAAGACTTGTGGAATAGTTTCAGAACCCTTCTTTATTTCAAAAATTTTAAATATTTCAATTCAATTCTCTGTCAAACACACACAAAATTACTAACCTTCTACATTCATGGCTTCTCTCAGAACCTGAAGTTTCTTTTGTCTCTCTCGGATCCGGTCCAAAGCACTTGATATTGCTGAGGAGGTGGGCAATTCTCGTGTGTGATATATTGGATCTACTTTCTGAGGGCCAAAGAGATCCAAGGCTATGCTTCCATCTGAGTATCTTGCCTCCTTTTTTCTAGGAGTGGTGGAAGTCCGCACTGTTACTGCCTCAGGGTGACAGTGTCGGTATCTGTCAGTATCTCCAGAAGAGAAGTCTCTGTCAGCTATACAGAGCAGGTCCATGGATGAAGCCCAGATCTTTTTCTTGGGAAGCACATCAATGCCAGGGATAACTTTTTTTTCTGGGCCACTAGTTTTGAACTGCTGAGGGGAGCAGGTGTTTTCAGAATCTTCATGTCCAGAATTATTATCGGATGAAATGTCCTTGAAATAATCTTCCTCATCTTTTGAGTCTTTGATGGACAGAAATCCCATAGATTTACTAAGCCCTTTGTTAAGAAAGGTCTGATGAGAGAATGGAGACTTGTGTATGTCTAGTACATCAGAAGTAGAGCTTCTTCCTGGAATGATAAGAATCTATCATGTATGCACACAAGTTTTAGAAAATAAACTGGAATGTAACCCACTACTGACAATGAAAGTGGTGGCAATTTCCTAAATTCTCCAAATGGAAGATCAGAAATGAAATGGGATGGTGTTGATGGTGATAGTGGAAGAGAAAAGGGATGCTATGTTTGCATAACTTTTCATACTCCAATGTTTCTTATCTAATAAAATCTATAATATATTGACCTTACTTTTCTGAGTGGTATTATTTTATATTCATCAGGTAAATTATTTAGTTTTAAAAAATAGATAAAAGTTTCTGATGTTATCCAGTTTGGCAGAATATTAATTATCCATGAAACAATTTGAGGTAATAATAGAATGTATAATGTACTCCTTTAACATCTAATGGTATAACCCAAACATATATTACTTCAGTATAAAGGCCGGCTGTATTTTAAATAAATATATTTAAAGAAGAAACAATGAATTCTTGCTATCTTCTAGATGGAAATAAGATTGTAGCATTTGGAATTCTTAAGTATCACGGTTTTATTATAATTAGATATGTTTTCAGAAATTTTATTGTGTTTGAAATCCAGGTCACTTGATTATGTTTAAGTTACGAAAAAAACTTAATTTTTCCATTGCTGGCCATCATGTACTAAAGTAGTTTTTTCCCTCTAGGACATAATGCATCAATATTTGTTGATTAGACTAAACTACCAATTCTTATTTATTCTTTAGTCCTTGATGTAGTTTAAACTAGTAAGCCCTTCTATTTTTTTTAAGGTAGCAGTTTATAAATGCTTTGAGGCAGACCAAAAATGTCCATCCAGAAATTAATTTTGTGAATTCATATTCAACAACAAAAAAAATCATATATATGTCTAGTATTGAAAAAAATGTAGAAAAATACTTTATAGTTACTAATTCAATAGCCTGTAAACACTGAGGGTAGCCCGTGCTACCCTCTGTGATTTCTGTTTGATAATCTATCTGATATATAGCATAAAATGACTAAAATCTTCCTAGTAATAATAAATGGCTTATTAATTCATTTGAAGATGTCAGCTGCCTCTTCAGATTAACAACGATAAGATTTAATTAGTGATGACTTACAGTTAAGATGAAAAAAAAGATTTAATTTCCTGACCACAAATTTTACCTTAAAGATCTTAGAAAAATGAATTCATTACAGAATGAAAAGAAATAATTGCTTATTTAAGGATAAGATTTAAACATTGTGTTTTTTTTGCACCTCATCTTCCTCTGATCATGGATCTATGTAAGTGCAAATAAGAATAACATCCATATTTGGGGCCTGGCATTTAAAGAACACTGAGAAATATAGCACACCACATCCAGACATAGATTGTTACAGACTGAAGCTTCTAATCTAAAATAATTTGAAAACTGATAAATTGTGTTACAGTATTTTAGGGGTAAGTTACATTCTTGAGCAAAGTATATTTTGGAACTCATTAATTTAAAATCTTATTGATTGGAGAACAAAGATATTCTTGAAAACTGACAGACTACATTAGATAAAAAATAAGAACTGAAAGGATTTGAGGATCATAAACCATAGATAAAGTCAACCATCTGCCTTCTTACTATTTTGACTATGAACAAGTAGTCAAAACTTGGGAAAAAATCAAACAAGTGGGTATTTTGGCAACACTATAAATTCATGGTCAACCACTTTGGACACTCAACACCATGTGTTAATAATTAGTTCACTCACTTTCTGCAATGACTGTTTTACTCACTTTTCCTCCTACAAATTTCTCACCTTAACTCCCTACTCTTTTAGCTAATCATCTTGTCCCATATTCCAAGAAAATAGAAGCTGTCAAAGGAGAGCTCTTTCATTTTTCCATGACTAATTCTACACATCCTCCTGTGTCTACAGATCTTTTCCCTGTTTCCTTGAAAGGTGAAATTTCCTACCAGTTGAAGGTCAATCCCCACCCACCCAGTTTGTACTCTGGATTTCCCCCTCCTTTTACTTTATCAAAGACTTCACTTTTTTGGTTAACTTCTCTGCCATCTGCTTATATCTTGATTATTCCCCCTTTCTATTGAGTATTCCCTTTAGTATATGAACATAATCTAATATCTCCCATAATCAAACCAAGACAAACAACCCCTCCCCCCATTACCACATTTTCCTTTAGCTACTGCCATCTCCAATTTTACTTCCCATTCATTATTCTACCCTCCTTAGTCAGATTCCAATTACTCCACACCCTGGCAACTCTCATTATGTATCATCAATGATCTCCATGTTTCCAAATCTAATGGATACTTTGTACCCATATCTTACTTATCAGCAACAACAAACACTGATGACCATCCCTTGAGGAATCACTTTCCTCTTTCCAAGCCTTCCTCCTACCTCTCAGGCTGCTCATTCTTAGTCTTTGTTTTTTCTTCCTCCTCTACTGAGTATCCAAATGTTGAATTTCTTCAGGTATCAGTTTTAGAATTCCATCTTTTTCCACTTTTTCCTTATGAAACTTCATCTATTAACAAGGCATTAAATATTATCTATACCCCTGATAACTCCCAAATTTATATTCTTAACACTGATCTCTTCTGGGAGCTCCAATCTTATATAATCGGAACTTCTAATAGTATATCTCAGAGAAACACCTCAAACCAAATGTGGTTAAAACTGGCCTTTAGTGTCCCACATCCAGAACTTCCCAATCTCCCTGTTTTTCCTATTACAATAAGAACTACCATTTTCCAAATGATTGCTCAAAACAATATTTATAGGCACCATCCTCAAATCCTTCATATTCCTTAGTTCCCATATCAAATCCATCAATAAGTGCAGGCTATGTAGATTCTCAAAGATATCTTACTTTATGTGATTATTTCCAATTCCACTGCCATCACCCTATCCCCAATTAACATTATCGCTTGACTAGATGTTGCAGCAGCCTCCAGACAAGCCGCTCTGCTTCCACTTTTCTCATCCAACTATCCTCCACTCACCAGCCAGAATTATCTTCTTAAAAATGTAAATTCCACAATGCCACAACCCTGTAATAAGTCTTAAAGGCATACTACTGCACTTTATAGAAAATCTAAACTCCTTTTTGGTGTGCCACTTGAATCCTTTTTAACCTCTCTACTTCCTTTATTCCACCCAGGCCACGTGTTTTTCTCTGTTAAGCTCTCTTATACATTACAGCCTTTGTACAAACTTTTCTTCTACCCTAAATGCTCTACTTCAGACCTTTCTCATGATTAGTTGCTTCTCATCCTATAATTTTATTTTAAAATACGACTTCTTCAAAGAAGTCTACCCTGACTTCATTGTAATGTAAATAGATCACTTTCCAAATGTTATCATGAGTCTATTGCACTTGTAACAGGTAAATTTACCATTCTCTTTCAGGTCTTTAGTGTTTACTAACAATATATTAATGGGTCATGGTATCTTTAAAGGGTCATGCCTTGCAACTAATCATATGAGGCCTAAAACTAATTGCTAATTAGGTGGCTTTTAGATAACTACTGCTTTGTAAATGCTGGGTTTTTATTGTCATAGTGCAAATTGATTAGATATAAAAATATTTAAGTCCATATTTATTAAAGTTCCAAGAAGTTATTATTTTGAATTCTGTAAGTTAGTACAAAATTAAAATGAAAATAATTAATTTAAAATTTGTACTAACTTTCTACTTTGTTTCTACAACATGTGTCAGATTTAACTATGGCTCAATTTGCTCTGTAAGTTTGAAAATCACACTATAACAGCTAACTTAAAAAATCTCATGATGGTAGCTTATAAAATATAATTTTGAGTTATAATTAAGGTTTGTTCTGGTGGCTAATAGGACCAAGAAAGGGATGGTGAAATAGAAAACAGAGCTAGAAAGAAAGAAGGCTGTTAAGAGTAGTGATACTCCTGAGGAAATTGGTCAAAAAGTTGAGAGAGTGTGAAATAAGATTCAAAGTAACATGTGTATACTTGTCAGAGATGGTCTACAGTAAAATTGTAATAGTTATGAACCACAAAGCATTAAAGAATGAAACTGAGTGTGGATGAAAGAAGAAAAAGGAAGTTGTAGGAAAAAGATGCCTTGAGCTAAGTGGTTTCTCCAGTTGATCTCTCAGCCTAGGACTACTTTTGTTTGCTTTTTGGAGGAAAAAGGAGACACATCTTTAGGTAGGTACATAAGTGCATGGTACAAAGGTGGACTTTTGGCTGGTAAAAACACATCATTCTTAAATTAAATATTCCTAACTGGCAGGAGCCTCATTGCATTTTGTCATGTAGTGATGCTCACAATCTTCAACTACACAATGGATATATAATTGCCTGATTTATACTTTACAAGTTAATATAATTTTTATCTTCTGCAAAAGAGGTTTCTTTATGTAGAATAAAATTTGTAATATTTAAAAATAATAATTCGTTTTTGACAATTACAAATCTTACCAAAGAAAATGATGGTATAATATAGCCTCATAGTTGTTTTATGCTGCTAAAGCATTCGGGAAAAATTAATCTAGGAACTTAAAATGAGAGTTCAAATATAGAATCTGGCCATATGAATGAGGAGGATCACGGAATTTTAGGCTCCTATTTGTTGGATGTTTGTCTGCCACACCAGTGAAGATCATGTATTGTTGTCAGTTCTAGTAGCAATTAGTAATTGTATTTGAGACGAGATAACATGTAACTTCTTCATCTGCTTTTCTAATCTTTCTAAACATGTGTCCAGGCTATTACAATTATTTTACCTAATAGGCGATAAACACTATTAAAATAATTAATTATGTAAAGTCATACGTAAGGGCATATGTTCTGAGAAATGCATTATTAGGTGGTTTCATCATTGTGTGATCAGAGTGTACTTAACACAAAACTAGATGGTATGGCCTACTACACACCTAGGCTATATGGCATGGCCATTATAATCCTATGGGTCCGCTCTGGTAATGTGGTCTGTAGCTAATTGAAATGTGTGGTTTATGACTGTATATCTGACAGCTGTGGTCACTGTGCATTGTGAT
The DNA here is from genome assembly GCF_000696425.1 of Galeopterus variegatus. Classification (NCBI taxonomy): domain Eukaryota; kingdom Metazoa; phylum Chordata; class Mammalia; order Dermoptera; family Cynocephalidae; genus Galeopterus; species Galeopterus variegatus. The sequence goes on from NW_007726507.1 coordinate 184,744, forward strand.
CACAGGAAATTGAGCTAAGGCTTTTTCTGAAAGCAATGCCATTGAAGCTACTCAAACTATTTCAGGTGGAACATTCCTTAATATTTCCCCATCCTGACAGAGTTAGTTTCTCCTTCCACTACACTCACAGAATATGCTGGACCTCTATTAGGGCACTTGTCTCACTACATTAAAATTATCCATTGTATTATATATCTGTCACCACTCCCAAATGAATAACATAAAAACCATGTCTTGCTTGTTTTTGTGTTTTTTCCAGTTCTTGATAAAATAGATCCAAAAGAATGCGTGTAGAATGGATTGATTACACAACTTTTTGAAACCTTTTAAAAGCCAATTTAGGTAGCATAATCTACCGGAAAGATTATTGTCAACAGACCTGGATTTTAATCCTAGCTTTCCATTCAATCCATGAGCTTGGGCAAGCCACTTAATTTCCATGTTTCTTATTTCCTTCATCTACAAAAATATGGATATAAGTTATTATGCCTCCTTCTTAGAGTTGACAGGAAAATGAACTAACCCATATGAACTACTATGAGCTCTTCTGAACAAAGGCAACATAAAATTCTAAATTTTGCCTCCCTTTTCTATTTCTCCTTTATTTTCTTAAGCATATAGTTATCCACCGAGGGGAGATAAAAGCACAGATCAGAAGATCTTCCATAGAATTTTAGATTTATTCTATAATAAAAAGTATCACATTGTTCAAAATAGGTTAAATGGTGACTCTAATTTTCCATCTCTTGGGGAAGCTCTGAGTTCAGAGAGAGTTTACAGACAACATCAGATTACATACAATTATAAGCATCAAATTTAAAATGAAACCATAAACATTTTCCTTTTGTAGAAAACATAGCTTGCTGAAAACTAAATGGGGAACAATAAGTATACTTTGAAGAACTACAAATAAAAGATTTTAAGAACATAACAAGTCTTTGTAATAGAACACATTTATTTTAAATTGAAAAAAAATCCTCCTTGTAAAGTACATAGTGTTTTAACTATTTTTGTTATATATGATTTAATATTATCCTTAACTGGATATCATCATACACTTTTCCCCTCACATACAGACTCAAAAATTCACAGCATCTTTTAGAAGTTAACTGCAAAATGACATTTCAATGTTAAAAGAGGCTCCCCGATTCCCCATGTGTCCTCAGAAATGTGTTCAGTACATAAAAAAGGAAACATGATATTATCAATACACTCAAAGTCTGAAGCACTATCATGCTGATCTGATCATGGTGTAGGTTTCCACCTTAAGGTTGGCAGGAAATGTTTGATTTTTTTCTGCTTAGTGAAGCCATTCTACCATCATGGGCAGTATTAAATAACAAAGTGGGGGCAGACAGCCCACTAGTTTAGGTCTTATAGCTTCTGTGATAGATCTCAGAGGTAAAATAGAAGAAGAGATCTTTTAATGTCATTTACTTATAGATGAAAAGGTTTACTAAATTTTAGTTGAACATTTAAATCACCAGATACAAGGCATTATCCCTAAAATTGCTTACTTCCTTTCATCTAATTCTGCATCTTACTGCCCATTTTGGCATTTTCTTTATTGAAGACTGGTCAGGAGCCTAATAAACTAAAGCTATCACTACATAAAGGTTTTAGGTTGGCGCATATTCAAGAGAATGCTTTACTACTAATGTAGTATGACAGTGTTGCTTTGCTGCAAGTGACCACTGACTGTTGAGAACTGGCACTGCCTAAAAAGAATATTTCTTCAAGAGATAATTTTTCTTTTTCAATCTTTAACTTTTAAAATTAATGTATGCTATTGGTTATTAGCTGCTAATTGCTTCTACCTGGTAGTGAGTATAATTAGTATATTTATGTTGATTCTGTCCTTGAAATGAGGTTTTATAAATTGTTAAAATTAAAAGAGCACCTATGCAATACTATTAATGAAAGTAATGGCTAAGAAAGTCTGAAGAATCTCTTCCATTATACTTGATTCATGCAAATCTATTGTTTAAGTATAAGGCCCTCTAATTCTATCCTAAAATACAAACAAAAATAAAATTTGGTTTATCCTGAGTGACTAATTATAATTCCTTACAGATTCTCTTAATTTAGATTTATGGGAAATTTTATTTCCAATACGACTGTTAAAGAATAAAATCAAAAGTCTAAAGGATTTCTCTGTTAATTTTGTAGAATCATTACAGTCGGTTCTTCATTATATGCATTTGGACAGTCCTAAGAATCTAAGAATCATAAGAATTCTAAAGAGCTATTAGATAATAATACTAAATCTTTATTAGTATTACAAAAACAAAGTCAAATAAAAGGCATTAAAATTTGACTTTAAACTTCTGATGTTTTTATTGTTATAATAAGAAAATGGTCTAATAATATGAGCCAAGATAGTAACTATAGTTTAATTTTGTTTCCTTTTCATACAATTTAATGTTTAAAATAGGTTAAATAAATCATAGTCTCACATATTTCTTTATGAAACTATTAAAGAATTATATTACAAATACATATTACATTTATATGACTATATTACATTTCAAAATCAAATATTTTAATAAAACCTTTTCTCATACCCAATCAACAAATATTCATTGAACACCTACAAAAATGAATGTACTGAACATACTAGTACATTTTCCCTATCCCTAACATCTACATATCCAGAAAGCTTAATTTTTGTATATGTCTTTTAAAAATATATGTATATATGTAGATGACAAGTAAATAACAGCTATTTAAGGTATGTTATAGAGTAGGTAGATTCAATTCAATCTCTAATTGCTGCCTCTAAAATACTATGTAACAATGTCTGTAACATTAAGATTCTGAATCATTGGAAGTAATATAATAGAGCTCGCTGGTTAGCTCAGTTGTTCAGAGCACAGCCTTATAACAGAAGGGCACGGGTTTGGATCCCCATACCGGCCAGCTGAGGAAAAAAAAAAAAAGACTTACTTTGAAAGTAATATAATCTAAACTATGTTCACATTTGGTAATCTTTAAAATTTGATAAACTAAGTATGGCAGGAATGATATTTTTCTTTTCCATAGACCCATGATGGATAGGGAATAGAATGGGAAATTCACATATATTGAATACTTTTTATTCTTAGAATGAAACATAAATTGTTCCTAAAACTGATTAATTATTAATTAATAAAAATTAATAATGATTAATTTTAATTATTAATTAAAACTAATATAGGTTCATACTATACCCTATCTCAAATCCTAGTATAGCAAAAAGGGAAACAGATTTTTACCTACAAAAAAGGTGTGTCTATACATACGGCGATATAAGTATAATAAAAAAAACACTTGCCAGAAAGGATTAAAAATACCTTTTAATTGCCATCAAAGCATTGTAAAAAGTAAGTTAAACGGTCTCCCTTGTGCTTTTTTTGACCCACATTAAACTAATAATATATATTTATGATATGAAAGCTAAAATGCCTTTTCAGTAAAATAGTCCTTATTCACAGTTAGTAAAATGGAAGCACCAAAACAGACACTTAGCTAACTGCACCATTACAGAATCACTCCATTAGAAATCTCAAGATAAGCAGTACACTTGCTTAGGGCACATTCTTCCTTCTCAGATATGAAAGTTCTGAATTCTGCAAAACATTTGGTCTGGATAATCAAGTGTCTATATTTAGTTTTCGCAATCAGAGTTTCTCATAGGTTTTAAAATAAGACAGATGTGCTCTGTCTGATTAAATTAAAAATTAAGCATCTTAATTTTTAAATCTATTTTTTTAGACTATATCAATTAGAATGTTTTATTAGAATATATTTAAGCAATCTTTACATTTACTTCTTGCTAGAGCTAAAATCTAAGACAATACAGTATTTTACCCACAAAATATTTATGTTAATGTTTAGATTATCATGATTCTCAGTATTTCTTGATGAGAAGTAAAAAGAACAAAGATAATCAGGAAAATCTAAAGTTCCTTTTATAAAGCCAAGCCTGAAACTTAACACTGAAAAATAAATTGTCATGTAAAAATTTATTTTTCCTACTGTTATTTTAAGTGTTTGGAATTTTCACTCATTGATTTTAAAAAAATCAATTTAATAATTATAGGACCCATAACTATATAATGCTAATGGCAAATACCAAAAGCACCATTCATCCCTATTTTTTTTTTTTTCCTGACCGGTAAGGGGATCGCAACCCTCGGCACAGTGTGGTCGGCACCACGCTCAGCCAGTGAGCTCACCGGCCATCCCTATATAGGATCCGAACCCACGGCCTCAGTGCTCCCAGAGCCACACTCTCCAGAGTGAGCCACGGGACTGGCCCATGGCTCACTCGGGAGAGTGTGGCATTGGTAACACCAAGGCCCCGAGTTTGGATCCTATATAGGGATGGCCGGTTAGCTCACTGGGAGAGAGTGGTGCTGACATCCCTAGTTTTTATTTACTAAGCATCATATAACCTAATGCGGTATTTAAGTAGTGCAAGTCATTAAATTAGTCAGTCATGAAACCAATTTAGTGAGTGACTAGCATTAAAAAAGATAAATAGAATAGAAAATATCAGAGTGCAGTAAGAATAATCTTTTATTCTGAAACTTTCTTCCAGTAGTACTTAAGTTCTTAAACAAATGTATGTTTATTTGGTTATGCTTTAAAATGTATTTTTATGATGAACAAGTTTTGGAAACAGGTAGAGGCAGAGGTTGCACAGCATTGCAAATGTAAGTAAGTCCATGCAATTGTATGTTAAAGAATGCTTAAAATGGCAGTCCTTACGTTATATATGCTTTACCACAATAAAAAAATGAAATAAAATGTATTTTTAATATAAAATACCATGATAAAGTAAATAAATGATGATATTACTGATATAATAGGAGAAAGAGAAATAATTTATTGTGGGAGTCCTGACTTCTAATAACAGTTCTGCACAACTTTAATGGATTTATTTGTTAATGTAGTTAGTGTTCCTGTCTGTTCCCTGCCTACTTTTCGCATGCTAATGTTCTAATCATAGTCACAATGATCAGATTTCCAAGCCAGGTAAATATAATTTCATAAAGAAAACAATGGAATAAGGTAAAAGCCTGGAAATCTCTTACCTGTTGGTAATCCTTTTCCTCTCAATCGGTCTCGAATAGCCTGGCTTCGATCAGACTTTTGTTCACTGTTATAGGAAAACTGATGATCTGTCTGTATACAAGCAATCAAAAATCAAGTTTGACAAAACAATCTACCTTTTGTTTTTACAGTATTGTCTACAGAATGACTCCACTTAGACAATTTTTGGAGGGTACAGCATTAAGTAAAGTGACTCCATGTCCTATTGTATTTGTACAATAATTTGTATTTCTTGAATCAGATTTACATATCCCAGTATTGGCCAACTCATTTTCAGGAAATTAAAAAGGCAAGAAATAGTTACCAAAGAGTAATCAGCTAACTAAGGAACACAAACAGCCAGATCAAAGTAGTTAAAATGAGTTTCATTTGAAAGCAGTCAACTTGGAGTATTCTTTTTTTCCCAGCTGATAACTACTTTTATCTTTCAAGTTAGATTATAACTTAAAATCCACATTAATTCTGGTAAAATAAGGCTTTCTCCTGATTGCAACTATGCATTGAGAGTACTTATCTAAATTATTTTCAGAAATAATTTTATAGATTTTGCCTGCCAGATATTACATTCGAGCAATGTTGAGTCCTTAAATGGATACATCGGGGGATAATAATTAAATTTAAATCAATGCTCTTTTGAGTATGTTTTACAACAAAATATTTAAGTATTCCTAAACATTAGTGGCTTAATCAAGAGTATTTGTTTAAAATGAAGTATGTCTAATTAGGTCAAACTCCACATTATAAGCGATGAAAAGTTAGACAGAACACTGGTTTATTCAGATGACTAATTAGAGTAGAAATGTCAGGATATAAGTGAAAGGAGAGAAAACGGTGAAGAGAAATTACTTAAATCTGGCACCAAGAACAGGCATACATGTTTATTTGTTCACACACACACACACACACACACACACACACACGTTTTAATATTCCTCCATTAGTGAAACTTCTTTGAGTATGGATTAAAAACTATCTAAGGTAGTCCATTCAAGCCTCAAGCATTATGTTTCCTACCTATAAGAAGACTTAAATGGAGAAATTTCTGAAATGTTATCATTTGAATTGCACAGATGTTAGTCCAGACTACACTGTACTGTCTGTGACTGAAAAAAATAGTGAACATCCTGCATTTTGGGGAATCTTTGCATTGAAGCTACTATTGATAATAGCTACCATTTATTGAAGTTACTATATGCGAGGCACTGCCTTAAGTGCTTTACATTCTTTATCTTATTTAATTGTCAAAATAACCTCATTTAGTAGATATTATTATTATTCCCATATTATAGACAAAGAAACTTCTAAGGACCTGAAAGTGGCTCACCAATTTTGAAATAATTATCTTCACAACTGTTCAGTAATATGGGTGGGTAGTATGTACTATTATTCCCATTTTATAGATAAGTAAAGTTGAGGTCAAAATATAACATTAAATCAGTGGAAGAACCAGGACAAGTAAGCTGGCCTGCTGACTTTTACTCTATGGTAATTAATTTTAATTGAATAAGAATCATGGTCACTTAGAATAAATTTCACACTACTAGAAGACTACCTCATTCTGTCAGCTACTGGAGGCAACAACAGCTTCAGAGGAGCATAATGGCTAAAAGCATAGGCTTTGGGGGCAGAGAGAGCCAGGTCCCAGTGGTGTCTCTTGTCATTTACCATTTGTGTGGCCATAGGCTAGACTTAGTTTCATCATCTGTAAAGTGAGCATAAAACTATCTCTTTTAACCTGGGATTGTTACAATAAGTACGTGTAACAATGTACATAAATCACTTAGCATAGTGCCTGGAACAAAGCAAACACTTTTAAAAAGGTAGCTGTTGGAGTTACTTCTGCCCGATGATCCAGGAGAATAGGAAGAGCAAAGGAAATGTGGGGGGAGCGTTATTATAATTAGCAAAAATTTGCTTTTGTAAAGTCAGGCTTTCTACATGTTGATTCTAATGACCCTTCTAACCTCTTGCACAAAACCACCCCACAACACACCCCATGCCAAGCTGATTACAGTTTCCCAAACATACCCTGCTCTCTCTCCCATTTTATGGCATTTATCTAAGTTCACTTACATCTGCTGAGTTTACTTTTTTTATCTAGCCTACAGGATCTGGTTCAAAGTGCTATTTTTCAACTCAATCAGAGCTTCTCCTCAAACTCTCATAGCTTTTAAAATTTTTACTATGTTATTTTTTATCGTCTTCTTTGCATCTTATAATTAAGCAAATGGTTATAGCACTTTAGATAAGAGCTCCTAGATCAAATATTTTATTCAAATTTGTATCTTCTGCAATCTTTAGCACAGGTTTCACACATAGATGAGCAATAAACATTTATTATAATAAACTGAATTAAATGCTAAACCTTAACAGGATGGCAATCTTTCATTAATATGGGCAATTATTGGAGAGATAATAGAATTTCTATAGATGAATATTTCTTCATGCAAAGACAGATAAATTTTTTTTTTTTTTGTCCTTTTTGAGACCGGCCGCACCATGCTCAGCCAGTGAGCACTGTGAGCGCACTGGTCATCCCTATATAGGATCCGAACCCACGGCGGGAGCGCTACCGCACTCCCAGCGCCACACCCTCCCTAGTGCGCCACGGGCTCGGGCCCCCAATTTTTTTTTTATATTTTATATAATATTAGCATCATGAGAAGATCTGTGAAAAAAGACCTCTAAGACCAAATAAGTTTGGGAAATGTTTCATTTACATGCCTATCCCTCTTGAAGGTTAGTAATAGAATCTATTGTATTAAAAGCTCTGAGAAGTTCTGCAATGAAAATACATTCAATTTCCTTTAGTTTTTTTCTCAAACTTATTTGATTATAGAGGAATTTCTAAAACAAAAATGTACTGGATATAATGTGGGAAACTGGTCTGGATAGAGGGCTTTCATAGAATTTTAGTAACTTTACTTTTGTTCAAAAAAAAAAAAAAATCACATGCAGAAATGCAGAGATCTAGAAGATCTCCTAGCTTGTTTCTTATCAACTGGCAAAGTGGAACTGGGATATACTTCTGGAAGCCAAACAACATGTTGATTAAGAAGGGAGAACTAGGGCCGGCCCGGTGGCGCACTGCTACAGTGCGCCGCTTGGGAGCGTGGCGGCGCTCCCGCCGAGGGTTTGGATCCCACATGCAGACCATGCAGACTGGCCGCTCACTGGTTGAGCGAGGTGTGGGAGCAACACGGAGGGCTGCGATCCCGTTGCCGGTCCCGGTCCGGTGCGGGCACGACACTGAGGGTTGCGATCCGTTGCCGGTCACGAGAAAAGACAAAAAGGAAAAAAAAACAAAAAAGAAGGGAGAACTAAACCCTTACAAATGAGGAATTAAGAGGAAGCCATCAAGAACTCAGTGTGACAGCGGCAAATTTGTAAGCCGCACAAAGGAGAGGGTCTACTCCGGGACCAAACCCTAAAGAGTAAGAGCAGATAAAGTATAGATCCAGACCAGATATCAAAAACCAAGGAGTATCCAAACTAGGGCAAACAGGATAGAATACAGTATAAGAAATGCAGAGCAGAGGTGGGACTATCAGATATAGCATTTGTTATTCTTGGGATTCTTCATACCCAAGACAAGAGAAAAAAATGGAAGAGTCCAGGTCTTGGGGCAGTGTGGCAGGGATGCACGCATGAGCAGCCCCTACACACCAGGTACCAGTGTCCAGAGAAGATGGAAAAGATTTAAGGAATACTCAGGAGAACCAGACAAATGAGTGGCCAAGAAGAAGGTATAAAGCAACAGAAAATGCATTTAAATATTTCTAAAACCTGTTTTGCATATTAATGAATTTTTCCCTAGGTAAAAATAGAACCATTTGCTAAAAGCACCTTAGGAAAAGATCTAAGAAAGAGGCAAGAGCAGACATTTCTAGCTCAAACATGCTATGATTCCATATTTTCTGGAATTAAGTTCTAAAAAAAGACTAACTCATAAAATCTAGGAGACTTATTGCAATGGGCTTCTAAGTGTTATATACTGTTCAAAACAAATAATTTACATTAGCACAAGAAAATGAATTTCTCATTTCTAGTCTTGATTGAGAAAATGCTACCTACATGGTATCTTTAAGGAAAATCTTATAATATGCTATTAAATTTTAAGATATGACTATATTTCCCAATCAGAACTGTAGCTTACCCCAGAAACATTTCCTAGAACCAGTTTTACCAACTGTTTCACGTAGGAAAATGAAGGTGCACAACTGCTGTTCCTAATGTGGGCACTGCAAGCATCCAGGACAGTCCGAACAGAAACCCGAGCGTAAATAACATCCTCACACATTCCAAGCAATATGCTGTTGAGATGATCTCCAAGCTTGATAGGCTAAACATAAAGAAAGATATATATAAAATGGAAAGACCATTTTAATAAATGAGGGTAAATCTTTCTAATATGAGATAAACCATTCTAGGAATCACAGAAACCATACTAAACACACTTCAAATACTTGGAGGAAATGAATTCCTTCTCTATTAGCATATATATCTTACTGGTTTTTACCTTTTTATGGTTCTGAAAAAATTATTAGCAAAAGATGATTAACTTATGCCTTCCCAAACAAGAAGTATTATAGAAAAACTGTGGGATTTTTGTTTTGGATGATAGAGAAGGTAAACTTTTTTGTTATTCAAGTATTTTGATAAACAGTTTCTATGTAAACACCATGTGGGGGGAATAAACTATATCTCAATATTTAATAAAATGTAATACATTCAGTATGTATAAATATAATTAGATACTCCCATGATAACTTAAAGGAGATTTCAAATATTGCAATGACTCAATATCATTTAAATTATTAAAATTATTATATTTACTAAATTTATTAAAATTATTAAATTAAATTAAATCCCATTATGCTGGTGAAACAGAGAAGGCAGAATGTGAGTGTTTTTATTAGTTAACATAATTTATAATTTATGATTTAACCAAATGGCCAGTAAGCATATGAAAGGGTAATCAACATCATTATTCACTAAAAAATGCAAATAAAAACCACAACAAGAAGTCACTACACACCCAATAAAATGGTTGGAAATAAAAATAATATAAACTCTTGGTAAGTAGTAGAGCAACCGGAATTCTCATCCATTGCTGATGGGAGTTTAAATTGTTACATCCACTTTGTTCTAAACAAATGCTTTCCCTATGGCCCCTCCACTTCTTCATTTCAATATTATTTTATCTTTTAGATGTCAGCTTAGATGCCATGTCTAGCTTGCTGTAGAACACATATAAATACATGGAAAAACTTTTTTAAAAGCTTGAAATCGTACAAATGCAAAAAGTGTGACAAATGTAGAAACTTGACTTACTTGGCTCTCAGGCACTTCATGATCAGCCCCCCAATACAATGTCATTCCAAGAGAATAAATATGGATCTAGAAATAGAATTTTTTAAAAAATCATTTTATGGTAAAATAAAATAAAAAATTTAGCAAGTACTCTATATTCAGAACTTTTAGTTCCAAAGTAAAACACACAATTTGAGAAAATCATTTCATATTTGCATAAAAGTATGTGAGAGCTTAAAACAGAAAATAAGACTGGGTATTATCAGAACAAACTTTTTTCCAATTCCCCAGCCCATCCTCTATGAGTAATTATTTTTGTTAGCTTTTATTTAAAGTTTATTATGCAAATTCAAACAAATATGAATATATATTCTTATTTCCCCCTTCTACAAAATGTCAGAAACTAAAAATTACTAGGCAACTTGCATTTTAAATTTATCAATGAAGATATTTTCATATCGGTGCTTGAAGATCTTATCTTTTTGAACGGCTGCACAGACTTACATTATGTGGTTGTAGCATTGCTTATTTAACTATTTTGTCATTAATGGGCAATTAAGATTTTTCCAAACTTTTGCTAATGCAAATATTGATGCAGCAAACAGCCTTGTGGTATGTCATTTTGAATATGCTGGTATTTCTCTTGGATTGATTCTCTTAGATTATGGATAAAAAGGTAAATGATCTGCAGTTTTGATACATATTGTCAGATTCTCCTACGCAGAAGTATCATTTTCCACTTCTACCAGCAACATATAAGAGTTTCTCCACAAGCCTTGTCCATAGAATGTGTTATGAAGATAGGGATTTTTGCCAATCTGAAAAGTGAGAAAAAAAATCCCATTGCAGTTTTTTTTTTTTTTTTTTTGTCTTTTTCCGTGTCCAGCAACGGATCGCAACCTTCAGTGTTGCCCCCGTACCGGACCGGGGACCGGCACCGGGATCGCAACCCTCGGTGTTGCTCCCGTGCCTCACTCAGCCAGTGAGCGGGAACCGGTCTGTATGTGGGATCTGAACCCTCGGGCGGGAGCACCGCCGCGCTTCCCAAGCGGCGCACTATCCAGTGCGCCACCGGGCCGGCCCCCCATTGCAGTTTTGATTAGCATTTTTCTAACTATGAATGTGTGGGGTATTAAAAGAGAAGGAAGCTGTATCAAAGGAGTTTTCTCTTGGGTTGTTTACTGTTTGCTTCTTAAAGACTGGGGGAAAAAAAAACATAGGAATGATCCAATAGGGAAAACTGGAGTGCAGGAAAGAGTAGAGATTGCTGGAGGAACACTGCTAAGTAGGCCGCAGGAAATGGAAACTAACGCACAAATGTTGGGGTTGTCTTTACAGAGGAGCATGGATAGTTCATCTGTACCAAGGAGGCAAAGAATATGGAAATTCCTGTGGGAAGCTCATAGAGGGATCCTAGGAAAAGGTTCTCCTGATTGCTTCTGCTTCCCCCCCCCCCCTTTTTGTCTTTTTTCGTGACCGGTAACGGGATCGCAACCCTCAGTGTCGCGCCCTTACTGCGACCAGCAACGGGATGGCAACCCTCGGTGTCGCGCCCGCACCGCGCTCAGCCAGTGAGCGGACCGGTCTCTATATGGGATCCGAACCCTCGGCGGGAGCGCCACTGCGCTCCCAAGCGCTGCACTCAACCGAGTGCGCCCCCAAGCGCTGCACTCAACCGAGTGCGCCACCGGGCCGGCCCCGCTTCTGCTTTTTTTCCTGTGAAGCAAGAAGCAAGATTATCACTGAAAGTGAGGGCAGTTTATCTTATAAGTAACCATCTTTCCTTTCTCCTTCTGTTAAGAAATTTAGAGGTAAACTTTTTAGCCCATCTCTATCAATACCGGATCCTTACCATGTGCCTTTTTTTTTTTGGCACCAAATTTACTCCGGATCCATCTTATTTTCTTGTCTTTATCTCACTCTGTGCCTGTTTTTTCACCTTTAGTTTCTAATTCTATAAATTGTCTCAACTTCTCTTCAGAAATCAGTAAGATATATAATCTACTCCTTAAATTGCTTCTTAAATTATTCCTAAATTGCAGATTAGGAAAATTTTTCCACTTTTTAAATATTTTCATGGCTCCCAGTTTTTAAAAAGTCCAAATTCTTTATAATGAAATCAATCCCAGGCTCACTCTGACCTCCATCTCCATTTTGCAGGCAGATTTTTAAGTTTTCCTTCTGTCATCAGTCCTTCCCCTATCAAAACCTTTATTAGGATGGTTTACTTCAACACTGCTAGGTAATTCTCTGTTGGCAAAATACATCCTTTCCTTTCTCAACTTTTCTTGAGCTATTCCTTCTACTAAGAATATTTTGTCTTCAATTCTGTCAATGAAAGTCCTACCCATTACCAGGCCAGAGATGAAGTTTTCCTTTATCTAAGCCATATAAATCCTTTCAATCGGAATAAAGAATTCTCTCTTATATGATAGTTATATTTCATTTGTATCTCCAATAAAGCAGTTAACTAAATACCACCTTGTAGTACAGTTAGATGGGTTCCTGTTTGTCTTTCTTGAGGGAAAGAGCCTTTTTTACCCATCTTAGTATCCTTCTTAGTAACTAACACAGAACTTGTACATAGTAGTTATTCAATACATGTATACTTAATACAACTAAATATGCATGAAGTTCAAGACAGCATAGTGTAGACTATTTGTATCATATTTCTCTTTAGGTTTTTATTTTTTTCAGAGCCTCATATGTAAGCACCTTTTTAAAGAGCTTCATATATGAAAAACATTTTTCTTAAGTTTTAGCATAAAGGACTAACTGCAGATTCAATTATATTAATTTTGATTTGTGATTCTTTGAGATATGGCCAGTGCTTTACAATTATTTATTATATTTACTTTGCAATATGCCAAATGAGTTACTATATGTTAATAATTTTTATACATGACTACATAAAATTGATAAAATAATTCTTAAAACTAGTTTATAAAATTGTGCCCTTGCTGATCACCTGAATATACAGTGTAATGGTTAACCATAAGCATCAACTTGACTAAACTATGGAGTACCAGGAAATTTGGTCAAACATTATTCTGGGTGTTTCTGTGAAGGTGTTTTTGGATGAAATTAACATTTAAATCAGTCAACTGAGTAAAGCAGATTGCACTCCCAAATGTGGGTGGGTCTCTTCTAATCAAATGAAGGCCTGAAAAGATCAAAAAGGCTTACTAAGTAAGAGAATTCTTTCTGTCTGATTGACTTCGAACAGGGACATCAGCTTTTTCCTCCTTTATGCTCAAACTGAAACAGCTCTTTCTAGGTCTTCAGCCGGCCAACTTTTGGACTGAAACTACATGATCAGTTTTACTGGTTCACTAGCCTTTGAACTCAGACTGGAACTATACTATCAGCTCCCCTGAGACTCAAGCTTGCTGACTCACCCCGAAGCTCTTGGGACTTGTCAGCCTCCGTAATCACATGAGCCAATTCCTTATAATAGATCTCTTTATACACACACACACACACACACACGCACACACACACATATCCTATTGGTTCTTTTCTCTGAAGAACCCTGACTAATACATGTAGATATGAAATACCTATATAGAAAAATAAAATATGCAAAAATGATAACTGCTACTTTCTTAGGATGGTACTTTATGGGCTCCAAACTTTTAATAATATTTTTAAATCATTTCCATTTTATCAAAAACATAACCCCAGGAATGTCAGATCTTTGTTAAAATAACATATAATAATACCATCTTGTACCTAACACTAGAAAAATATTTCTTATAAAATACAAAGAAAAATGCATTATTTTTACATTTATTCCAAATAACCTGTACAGTCAAAGTGGATGATACTTCCAGGCATATTATTCACAAACTAAAAGAGTTTCTGCTGTTGGTACAGCCTGAAAAGACACAGGTATAAAGATTACTGATACTATGGTGTAATTAAGTTAATACAGTAACACTGACAGTACTGAGACAGCTTAGTTTGTCGGGTTGATAAATCTCTATAAGGAGACTGTAACTCATCTAGATGAACTCATAAAGATAGTGTAGAAAGAAGGAAGGTGACATATGGGAAGGATTATTCAAAAACAGGCAAGTATTTGGTCTACATATTTTCCTTTGCTTTTTGCTTATTTGTTTTACTTATTTAACAAGACTTTATTGAAATATATTATACAGGCAATTCATGAATATATTTAAACCATTTTTTTTCGACTTTAAGTGAATCCCCATTTATTTTTCTATCAAGTGAGGCAATGGCTATTACATAATTTGCTCTTTAAAGACAGAAAAGGAGAATACAATGGTTTACATATCCAGCTAACAAATACCTTCTATTAAAGATATCAGTAAGCCCAGGACCAAAAAGAAATCAGGCAGTAGAAGTTTTAAAAATGTTTTTGATCTCCTTCTCATTTCTACTGCTTATTTATTTAGCTTCCTAGGGAATCTACATCTTTGTGACCTTTGATTAGGCCCTATTTGTATCAAAACTCTAGGTACCTATCTATACTGGATGAATAGCTCAGAGATGATCTATTTCCCTTCCTTAGTATAGTAGTATAGCAGGCCACGACAGTTTCCTGTATAGGTGGGTGTTTTTGAAGGTGATAATTCATACACACAGGGTTCTATGAAAAGATAGAAGAGCTAGTTCTACAAGATATGCATTTATAGACGAGCTAGTTAAACACCCATTTAGTTACTCAACATTTTTTTTGAAAGTCACTAAGCTAAGGAATATGGTAAGATACAAATATCCCATCCTGGTATCAATAACACTATTATTATATACTAATATATTATATACTAATTATTATATACTATTAGTATATATATTATATACTATTATATACTAATATATTATATACCAATTATTATATATTATTATATAGTATTAGATATTACATACTATTAGTATATATTATATAATATTATCTACTAATATATTATATACCAATTATTATACATATAAGAATATCGATAGCTAGCATGTACATAATGCTTACTGTGTGCCAAGCTTACATTATATATATTAGATCATTCAATCATACAGACAGAAGGTAACTTGCCCAAGTAGTAAAGGCAGGATTCAATGCTCAGCTCCACGCTTTTACCCTCTAAGCCAGGGTTTCTCATCCTCAGCACTATTGATATTTGGGGTTGTATAATTCTTTGTTGCAGAGGGGCTGTCCTGTGGATTGTAAGATATTTAGTAGAATCCCTGGCCTCTACCCACTAGATGTCAGTGGTACTACCCACCTCCACCCCCTCAGTTATAACAACCAAAAATGTCTCCAGACATTGCCAAATGTCACCTAGGAGGTAAAACTGCATCTGGCTGAAAAGTATGACTTTAATCTCTATAAAATTTCTCAGAATTAGAAGTCTAAGAGGAGATATATATAAATACATTTGTATGCATCTATGTATTAAACAAAGTAGAAGTGGTAAATTTATGCTAAGGAAATTCAAGGAGACAAGAAAAGATTACTTTGGATTATAGAGGAGTCAGAAAAAAAGCAGAGGGGAATTAAACTGACAATTGAAATGTAGATTATGTGTCCCCTCTGCTCTCCTGATATTCTGTATAGATCTACTATCATTGTTATGTATTCTCTGCTGATGATCATTATCATCACCATTTTTCTTTTTGTCTGTTTCTCTATTAGCCTCCTGGCCCTTTCAGAGTTAAGGGCTACTCCTTATTCGTCTTTGCATCTCCATGGCCTTTTATAGAGTTGGACATATAAGTCCTCAATAGACCCTCACTGAAGGAATGGTTGGTACATAGGATATGGATAAACAGAAACAGTGGAGAAGGGCATTGTTATGCAAAGGAGTGAAGCCAGAAAGCCCAGGAGCTGTTTAATAATCACTGGCTATGGCCTGTGCATCTGAAACAGATGAGTCAGAAGGTAGTCTGGAGAGCTTTTCATGTTAGGTTAAGGAATCTGTACTTCACTGTGTAAAAAAGGAGCAACTCAGTGAAGGTTTTTGAGTAGAAAAATGACGTGATCAGGGGGATTAATCTGATAGTAGTAGGGAGAAGAGTCAAGAAGCAGAAATAAGAGTTAGGAGACCATGACAAAAGTCCGAAAGAAGGGAAATGAGAACTGGCCATAGCCTTGGAAATGAGAGGAAAGGACCAGAATAGCTGGACTTAGGATGAGGACTTGAGAAATTCAGGCAACCGAGTGCATATGTGGAAAGGGAGGAGTCAGAGATAAAGATACAAAGAAAATGTGACATGGACAGGAGAGAGTTGAGGGAGCTCATTAATATAAATCGTCTCCATGAAATACATAGGAATATGTTTTTGTCTTTACAGTTATAATGTACTGGAATGTAAACTCCAGTTTATATTCACAGAGGGACTTTGTCCTGTTCACCACTCTATCCCAGGACCTAGGACGGCATTTGATATGTAATAGTAATAGTTAATATTTATTGGATATTTACTATATGCTGGGTACTATTCTAATCACTTTACAAATATGATCTCATTTAACTTTCTAATAACCCTATCAGGGAAGTATTGTTATTAACGCCTTAATAGATAAGGCACCTGAGGCACACACAGGTTAAGCAAATTGCCTGAGCTCAATATATCTAAGTGACAAAGTCAGAATTCTATCCAGAGGCCACATCTGATAAATACTTGTTGAAAAATAAATAAAAATAAAATAGGATAATAATAACTTTATCATCATTGAATAGGCTTACAGAATACTTTCTACTCTTTTTTTTTTTGGTCTTTTTCCGTGTCCGGCAATGGATCGCAACCCTCAGTGTTGCCCCCGTACCGGACCGGGGACCGGCAACGGGATCGCAACCCTCGGTGCTGCCCCCACGCCTCGCTCAGCCAGTGAGCGGGAACCGGTCTGTATGTGGGATCCGAACCCTCGGGCGGGAGCGCCGCCGTACTTCCCAAGCGGCGCACTTATCCAGTGCGCCCCCGGGCCGGCCCAATACTTTCTACTCTTACATCCATTCTCTAAGGAGGAGATCTGCAAAGATTTGGCTCACTGACAACAAGGCACAGGTTGGGTGAAATGCAGTCTGATGTGCAGATACCTCCCATCCAGGCATCTCTCTGAAGAAACAGAGCTGCTTTACATGTGGTGTATAGCTCCTTTTAACAACACACCCTTAAGATTGTATAGCTATTCACTGGATAGCAACAAAACACAGATACCTTTGGGTAAAAAAAAAATCCTTAATTATTTTTACTCACTTAACAGATGTTGAGAGCCTCTTAAAGTGACAGATTCAGCATAGAGCAATCGTTCTCAAACTTTGTCATGCATCAGAATCACTTGAAGGGCCTGATAAAATACTGGCTTCTGGGCCCTACCTCCGAAGTTTCAGATTCAGTGGGTCTGAGAGCTTGCTTTTCTAACAAGTTCCCAGGTGATGGTGATGGTGACGCTGCTGACTGGGGTACCCCACTTTGAGGGAATATAAAGTGAGTAGGACAAATAGGCTCCCTTCCATTTCAAATCTTCACTATAGTAAACAAGATGAGATAATGTGACATATAAGAGGGACACACAGAAAGAATAATAGTGTAAGAGAAAGCTTTAGATCTACAGTCAAAGTTAGCCAGACAATGAGGGGATGATCTGAGAGAAGAGATGGCATAATGGGTATGGTAAGAATATCTGAGGCTGAAAGAAGAGAATGCATAAAGGCTAAGAAGAAAGCACTTGGCACCTCCAAGACATGGAAATAAATTCAGAATGACTAAACATAGACCTTGAGATAAAGACTTCTCAGAGACAAGGCTGGGTACAGTGAGACCTTGAAGTCTATGTTAAGGAATCCAGAATTTATTCAAGGGAAATGGAGAACCTAAATAATTTTAAACAGGCAAGGGACAAGATTGTATATAGGTTTTCAAAAACACACTGAGTTTAAAGAACAGACTGAACAGGGGCAAGACTGGAGGCAGGGAGATTATTAGAAAGTGTTTGCATCATTAGTCATTTGTGATGGACTGAACTAAGGTAGAAGCAGTGAAAAGTAGACGTAGACAGATGTGAGAGATACTAAAGACTAGAATCAATAGGAATTAATTGCTGTTTGGATTTTAAAAAGTGGACCTGAGGTGAATGAAAAATTAGGAATGACACCTGAGATTCTTCCTTATAAAAAGGGGAAGTGATAGCCCATTGATTTACAGGAAGCACACAGGAGAAAGTTTTCAGGATGTGAGAAGAAAGAATGAGTTTAATTTCAGATCTATTGAGTCTGAGATGCCCATGAGACATTCCAGTGAAGATATCTAATAAGTAGCTGTATACATAAGTAAAAGCTTTGTGTTAGACATATACACTTTTGGAAGTTGTCGGCATATAGTCACTCATATTTAACCTTTTAAAAACAATCAGATAAAAAGAGATAAAAGCTATGAGCCATCTGGTCATAGAAATACACACACACACAGTTTTTTGTATGCACATAATTTCTAAATTTTTAATGGCCTCCTGAGCTCATTCCTTTGACCTCTGAGGGTATCATGGAACTTGGGTTAAGATCTCCTGATATATAAAGCAATTGTACACATTTACTTGGTAACTCTTTTCTTTTGGTATTTCCTAAGGGAGAAAAAACCTCCTCCAAAATTATTTTAAAAGCTTGAAACAGCAAGTTGTCATTTTCTAATTTTAAAATTAACCACCCCCTGCCCCTTTATCTTCTACATTCCATCATACTTAACATATCTGAGAAGAACCCTTGGCTGGTTTCTGAGATATACCCAAATATCTTAACAACATATCTGATAACTGATTTAACCCTAAACTACTGTAGAGCTAGGAATACTAGTATAGTTGTACATGACTACAAACCAAAATGTGTTTTCATGCTTTAGAGGGAACCCACCAATTGTAGAATGGCACAGGGATCTGCCACAAGTAGGATGTTTTAGGATCCAACCTGGTCCCCTATCTCTCTCTCTCATGGAGTTAAGTTTCATAACAATTATTCCTTCAAGTTAAGATGCTATATATTTAAAGACTGATATGATGATACATGACAAGAGTAACACATTAAGCAACTGACACTAAATAACATATTACCAGAAATTAGTTTTTTAGCTAGTGGAACACAGTACAGTAAAGTGATACTTAAAGAGCTAAATTCCTATAATGCTTTTGTACCTATCAAAACCCCAATATTTGGGGGCCGGCCCATGGCTCACTCGGGAGAGTGTGGTGCTGATAACACCAAGGCCATGGGTTCGGATCCCTATATAGGGATGGCCGGTTAGCTCACTTGGGAGAGTGTGGAGCTGACAACATCAAGTCAAGGGTTAAGATCCCCTTACTGGTCATCTTCTAAAAAAAAAAAAAAACCAATGTTTGGGTGTCTTTTTTTTACTGTGGTAAAAACCCCATAATGTTAAATTTGCTACTTTAACCATTTTAAGTGTACATACCAGTAGTGGCATATATATATTCACATTGTTGTGCAACAGATTTTTGGAACTACTTCACCTTACAAAACTGAAATTCTATATCCATTTAACACTAATTCCCTCTCCCCTCAGTCCTTGGCACTCACCTTTCTACTTTCTGTTTCTATAATTTTGACTACTTTAGATACTTCATATGAGTGGAATCATATAGTATTTGTCCTTTTGTGATTGGCTTATTTTGCTTAGCATAATGTCTTTGAGGCTTATCCATGTTGCGGCATGTGACAGGATTTCCTTTTTTTTTAAGGCTGCGTAATATTTATTGTATGTATATACCACATTTTCTTTATCCATTCGTCTGTCAGTGAACATTTGTATTGCCTCCAGTGCTTGGCTATTATGAATAATGATGCAATGAATATGGGTGTGCAAATATCTCTTTGAGATCCTGATTTGAATTCTTTTATAACCTCAGATTGCTGGGTGATATGGTAGTTTTATTTTTAATTTTTTTGGGAAACCTCCATACTGTTTTCTACAGTGACTGAACAATTTTACATTCCCACCAACAATGCACAAGAGTTCCAATTTCTCTGCATTCTCGCCAGCAATTGTTTTTTTCTGTTCTTTTGATGGTGGCCATCCTGATGGGTGTGAGGTAATATCTCTACATCCCAGCAATTAAAAACTTCAACTTAATTATGTGATTACATGTTGGATTCTGCCACTAGACAATCCTGAGTTTCTTCTTCAGTGACACTCAGAATCCTAGCATACAACAAATACATTTGTCAAATTTACAAATGAATGAATGAAAGGAGGGGAAAGAAGATGAATTAATAAGATTTAACACAGAATAAATATAGTTTAGTGTGGTTGAAGGCCTTCAATCTTTTTTGTCAAGTTCAGTTGAGGCTTCTGCTAAGGTTGAGGAAGTAGAATTACTAGTATTGTCCTTCTAAAGATGATTCTTGATTTTCAAGAACAGAGACAGTAGGAGCAACAATTCTTGATACTTGGACTGCAAATTAGTGGCAATGATCATTTAGAGTAAGGTTCCTTTAGTTTATCAGGAGTGTAGTACAAATCCATGGTATACATCAGTATTCTTGAAGAGAAATTACAGCAAGAATTTGATTCAGGTTCTATCCCGTCAAAGTGATTTCAAAAGAACTGTCAAATAAGCACGTCGTGTGCTAAGCAAACAGGAAATAGAAAATTACCCAGTAAAAGGGAAAAGCCAGGGAATCAAAAAGCTTAGTGTAGCCTGTATAAACCTGTCTAATTATTTAAAATGATGTTATCTTGAAAAGCAAAATTTTAAGATAAATAAACGAAAATGCCTATTTATATAGCTGGTAGTAAGGTAAATTTTTTCATACAAATGTATATGTACAGTTTACAAAAGACTTTGAAGTCCCATTGAATGAAAGGAATATTTTCATGTGTCAAGATCTTACTAAACACTGACTAGTATTCACAATACAGCACTAAGCACTGAGCATCATAAAAAATGTATGTGTCGTCAACAGCAAGCATTTACTGAATGCTAGTTAATAGCATATCCTTAACTCATGAAAGTTATTAGATACAGTTACCATCTTTTTTTTCAAAATGTCCTTGCCACTTTAAAACCAGAATAGTAGAATGTATGGCTATTCCTCTGACGTTTGCTTTATGTCTATGTTGTAAACTGAATAGGGTCAAGGAACTTGTCTTTGATTTTCTTTATATTTAGAATTGCACTGGAGGTTTTAAAGTTAGAAGTTCCAATTAGACTCACAAGGAAATCAACTTTATCATGGTAATGGCAAAAATCCCACACCCATCCTATCCCCAACACTTGCTCCTAAACACTTAACATAATAATAGAATATTGAATAGCTTCAATCACTTTCCCAAACATATGGTCTAACAGTTGTTCCTAAACACAGGATTTACTTGTTTGGGTATCTTGACATCAAAGCAAATTGGGAAACCCCTCAGCTAATCACGAAAGCACCTGGGCACCTGAAATTTCTACTAAGCACTTTTTAAATTTATTGTGTATATTAAATGCCTACAGAAAGAATTCATAGATACCTATGCAAAATTATTCATAATTAAAGAATGAAGTCTCCTATAATTCAGTAGAGATTTTTAAAACAAAGATATCCATGGCTTTGCTATATTGCAGCAGTTTTTATTTTTTTTGAGGTTACCAGACCCATCTGAGACTGATGAAGTTATTTACCTCCCTTCAAAGTGCTCATACACATATAACTTAGTATGTGCCATTTCATTGGTTTGTAGACATCCTGAAGCTCAATTAAGACCCAGAAATTTCAGGGGTTAAATAATTTGTACTGACACCATACCTATTTCTAACTTTCTAATTGCCCTCAGTTTTTAGAATGTTTATTATGAAATGAGTCATATGATATACAAAATGTATGCTTATTGTTTAAATAAGAATAAGAATGAATAACTACGTATGCAGCTTAGTAAAACATCACCGGAACATTTGAATACTTTCATGATACCTAACAAAGGCCAAGACTGTATACACGCTATAGTATACAAAGTCCTTTTCAAATACCTCATCTCATGTAATGTGAAATTTCTTAGGGCTAATAATACCTTAAGCATTACCTATACCTCATAGCTATTGTCTCCTTTCATTGGTTGCTTGTATCTCTCAAAATTCTTAAGTAGTTCATGGAATATGAAAGGCAGATAAGCCTGGATTCACACTACCAATTCTTGTCAGTCTTTTTTTCAGATACACAATTGATGGCTCAAATCAAAATGCATTCCTCCAGCTTAATCATCATACACACACACAACATACATACACGACACACACACACACTCTATCTCTGAAAAGGGAAACATTCTTCTGATTGTCAGTTGAAAGATAAATTAGTATGCTTCCTTTGGATAGGAATTGTATAGCAATGTATATCAAAATTTAAAATGCACACACTTTTTGATTTAACAATTTTAATATTGGGAAATTATTAGGTTAATTTTTACACTTATGTGGAACAACGTATAGGAAAGGATATTCATAGCCAGTTCTGAATTCACCAGAGCTCCATATCTAAATTACCCACAGTTTGCTACACAACACAATGTATAGTTGTCTGAAGTTTTTGTTTCATAGCATTGACAATGAAATTAGATCTTATTCTGAAGTTAATGACATCACCATAGTCAGATTGGGTATTTCTATCATAAAATTTTTCCTTCTTCATTGTTCCATGAAATGAACTGTCAGACTGTCAGTATTGCCTCCGCTGTATGCCATTCATCCACTCCTTTATATGCCCAAGGCATTACATTGTTGTCAGTTAATTTCCACACATTATCAAAGCTCCCCAATTAGATTCCCATGAAATCTTCTATCTCCACCAGTTATTTATTTTTGTCAAACTTAACCTCCAAAATCACAAATCACATCATATAATGTTCCTAAAAATATGACAGATCCCCACTGCCTATGAAGAAAATCTCAAGTCCTGGTATTCAAAATCTTCCTCATTCTGATCTATATATAGCCTCCCTTTCTTTCTTTAACCTCAGCCCTATAGATAGTGAATGCTCTAGCCTAGCTGGTCTGCCCAACCATTCTCCAATCACAGTGGACAATTTTTTACTTCTTGCTGTTGCCTATACTAATAACTCTGATTGGAATTTCCTTTCTACCTATTTTCACTTACCTAAATTCTAATTCTTCATAGCCCAAAGCAAATGCAACCTTCTCTATGATATCATTCTATACTAAAAATTAATTGCTCTTCTTGTAGATTCTCAAAACACTTTATCCCTCTACACAGCATTTATTTCATCCTGCCAAATGTTATATAGATTGTTCTATACTTGCTAATAAGGGTCAACTTTCTATTTTGTATCTTCCTCATGAACAGTGTTTTATACACAGCAGGCATTTAATATTTGTAAACATGAATTAATAATGGTACACATTTTTTTTCATATTTTTTCTAAGATCCATAAATTTTTATAGAACTATTTTGAATTCTTTAATAGAACAAATATGAACTTCTTGGAATACATGATCATTTAAATTCAACAAATATTTTCAGAAAGTTGAAGTAGGTGAGACCATTGTCTTTACTTGCCCCCATGAAAATAAAAAACAAAATCAAACAAAAAAGATTTAACAGTTACCTTTTCAACATCTGAGAAAGAAGTTAGTGATTGATTTTGAAGAACCTCTGGTGCAGTGAATGCTCGAAGATCCTGATTGGAAATATTTTCATCTGTAAATGACACACTACCAGACGGCAGCAACAGCAGAGACCACGGAGAAATGATGAAGCCAAGGGCAGCAGGATCAGCTAGGCTTACTTTGTAATTGCACCAAATAAAAAGAAAAAAGAAAGGTTAATTGCTTAAAATTATAAGCAGAGAAAATAGAAATCACTTCAACTGACAGCCCACTCTGTTCATATAGATGTTAATGTACAGTTACATACAATAAATCAACATGCGACAAAAAGAGAGTGGGCTTCATACAAATACAACTGCTACCATTATTAGCAACAATGCCTTAACATGGCTTAATCTTTCAAAATCTGGAATTTCTAGAAACTAGAAATTGAGAACTTATATTGTTGTTCATGAGAATTAAAGTTGATTTGACAACCAGGCAAGCAATGGAGCCAGCCACCTGGGATCCTGAGACAGGGACCATGGGCTTCAAGCCCCACCCCTGCCCACACAACCAGGCAAGCAACAGAGCCAGCCACCCAGCGTCCTCAGACAGGAGAACAGGGCCAGCCCCACCCTCCCTGCAACAGCATCTTAGAGAGTTCTTATTAGCCATGTGTGTTTCTTTGGGGTGTGTAACTTTTCTGCTCATGTCCTTCACCAGATTTCTGCTTAGATTTTTCTGATTCATTTTTAAGAGTTCTTTTTGCATTAAGGATGTTAATCTTTGAGTGTTAAATGTGTTCCTTTATCAATTGACTTTAAATTTGATTTATGATGTTATCCTTCAAAAAATAAATAGATAAATAAAAGTTTAATTGTTAAAAAAGAATTGAACTAGGGTCAAGTATTATATCACAGTGATATATAAATATGAATAAGAATCAGTAGTTCTTAAACTTTGTGTCATGGATTCCTCTGAGAAATTGTTGAAACCTATGGTCTCTCTTTCAAGGACACTACCCACAAACATAAAACTCTGTATACAAATTCTAGAGTTCATGGATCCATTTATAGCCCATTTATGGACTCCATGTTAAGATTCCCTGATTTAGACTATACTGTTCTGAAACTGACAGAAATAAATTCCTTTGAAAATTCATCAGGTTTGGATTAGTAAGGTTTCTAATTACAAAGTTTCTTTTTAGTCAAAACATATCTTTGGGAAGGAGGTCCAGATGGTGGAAGAGGAGAGCTGCCTGCCACTTTTCCGCCACAAGTAGAAGCAGCCTGAGGCCCGCGCTCTGTCCCAGAATTGGCGCAAAGGAATGGCTTCGAAAGGGTGTCTTTACCCTGCCAAGAACCGGGAATATTCCCCCAACCCGCGTGCGTGACCCACCGGTGCGCCGTGGCCCACCTCGCAGCCGCAGCCGCAGACGTGGAAACATGGAGGCCTGAGCCGGTGTGTGTCACCCTGGGCTGCAGCGGTGACCGCGGCTTCTGACTCCCTGCCCCCACCCGCCCATCCCTGGAGCTGGAAGCGAATCAACCTGCGGCCGAGACAGGGAGACGTCCAGCGGGACAGTCAGAAGCTCCGCGGAGACCACACGCCCTGCAGGGCTGCCACTGCGTGATCCAACAGGTAGGCCTCACCACCACCACCTGGCTTCATTCCCAGCCTAGCCCAGTGCAGACCCGGCAGGGGAGGCGGGAATTCCACAGGGTCCACGCTGCTGCCAAGCAATCCAGCAGCCCGGCCCAATGTGTACCAAACACAGAGTCATCCAGCAAGGGAGATAGAAACTCCGTAGAGTCCACACACCCTGTGGGGAGGCTGCCGCCTCATGATCCAGCAGCAGGTAGGCTTCACCGCTGCCACCCGGCTCCATCCCAAGTCTGGCCTAGCGCGCACAGAGCAGGGAGACATCCTGCAGGGGAAGGGGAAGCTCTGCAGAGACCACACGCTCTGCGGTGCCTCAGTGCATCCCAGCAGCCTGGGCCAGAGCGCACAGAACAGGGAGTCACTGAGGTAGCCGTACCATATTGGCAACCACAGCAACATCTTAGTCAGTCAATAGTGTCAAACCTGTGGACTGTGAAACCCCCTGCCACAAGGAATAAACATCAAAGAAAAGATGCCAGAAATACAAAAAATCAAGAAAGTACACCACCAAAAGATATAAATCTCAAGCTCTAGATCCTATAGAACAAGAAGCCCTTTAAATGACTGACAAGGGGGGCCGGCCTGGTGGCGCACTGCTACAGTGCGCCGCTTGGGAGTGTGGCGGCGCTCCCGCCGAGGGTTCAAA
>NW_007726507.1:211832-212333 GCF_000696425.1 Galeopterus variegatus
GAAAAAAGAAAAGAAAAAAAAGAAAAAAGAAAAAAGAAAAGAAAAAAGAATCAAAGGCATTGAAGAAAATCTGAGAGAGATATCAGACATCCTTAAGCACTCAAATATCCGAGTCATGGTTATTCCAGAAGGGAAGGACAAAGGAGATTGCACTGAAAACATATTCAACAAAATAGTGGCAGAAAACTTTCCAGGTATAGGAAAAATCACAGATGTTCAGATCCAGGAAGCTCAACGATCTCCAAACGTATTCAACCCAAAAAGGTCTTCTCCAAGACATGTTATAGTCAAACTGGCAAAACTCAAAGACAAAGGCTTTTCTCAGACCATAATGGATTAAAACTAGAAATCAATAACAAATGAAATTCTGGAAACTATCCACACATGGAAATTAAACAGCATTCTACTTAATGACATATGGGTCCAAGAAGAAATCATGTAGGAAATCAAAAAATTTATTGAAGCTAATGAAAATAATGATACATCATACCAAAACCTGTG
>NW_007726507.1:214277-214852 GCF_000696425.1 Galeopterus variegatus
TCTCGGAAATGGAAAGAACTATCCAGACATTTATATGGAATAACAAAAGACCATGCATAGCCAAAGCAATGCTGAGCAAAAAAATAAAGCTGGAGGCATCACACTATGTGACTTTAAACTATACTACAAAGCTATAATAATCAAAACAGTATGGTACTGGCATAAAAACAGGCACACTGATCAATGGAATAGAATAGAGAAGCCAGAAATGAACCCACACACCTACAGCCATCTGATCTTTGACAAAGGCACCAAGCCTATACACTGGGGAAGAGACTGCCTCTTTAGCAAATGGTGCTGGGATAACTGGATATCCATATGCAGGAGAATGAAACTAGACCCCCACCTTTCACCATACACTAAAGTCAACTCAAAATGGATTAAAGAATTAAACATACATCCTGAAACAGTAAAACTTCTTAAAGAAAACATAGGAGAGACACTTCAGGAAATAGGACTGGACACAGACTTCATGAATATAACCCCCAAAGCACGGGCACCCAAAGGAAAAATAAATAAATAAATTCACACACACACACACACACACACACACACACACACACACACACACACAC
>NW_007726507.1:215837-255027 GCF_000696425.1 Galeopterus variegatus
CACACACACACACACACACACACACACACACACACACACACACACAAAAACCGGGGGGAGGGGGGAAGAAGACATAACAACTACAAACCCTTGAAGTTGATATGACAAGCAAACAGAAAGGACATTGTTGGGAGGGAGGGGGGAGAGAGAGGAGGGAGGGAGCTTTTGGTAATGGGCCACAATAATCAACCACATTGTATATCGACAAAATAAAATTAAGCAAAAATAAATAAGTAAATAAAATAAAATAAAATATTCCACCCCCCCAAAAAAAAGAAAATTTACAGCATGTGGGATAGAAACATTAGTCTCAATGAGATTATAACCAGCAATAACCAGCTAGAGTACACTTTCACAACCTTAAAATGACACTTTTATCCCCCATCTAATAAATAAATGCTAATATATATATACAATATAATAAAAAAACCCAAAAAGACATATCTTTGCTTGAACTTGGATTTTGCCTTGTTTGCATTTGTTTATTGCTTAACTAGTAAGTCAGGCGGTTTGTTCTATACTACCAAAGTGATCAGTGTGGTTTGTTAATTTTTTGTTTTAATGTTTGCCTGTATAGGTGCCTATAAGCTCATATTTAAGAATATTAAAAAAAAAAAATTCCTTAGATTTCAGTAGGCCTCCTCCCAAAAGTAAAGCTACACATTATGCTCAATAAAACAGACTTATTAGGGCCGGCCCGGTGGCGCACTGGATAGTGCGCCGCTTGGGAAGCGCGGCGGCGCTCCCGTCTGAGGGTTCGGATCCCACATACAGACCGGCTCCGGCTCACTGGCTGAGCGAGGCGCGGGAGCAACACCGAGGCTTGCAATCCCGTTGCCGGTCCCCGGTCCGGTACGGGGGCAACACTGAGGGTTGCGATCCGTTGCCGGACACGGAAAAAAGATAAAAAAACAAACAAACAAAAAAAAAAACAGACTTATTAGAAGGAACTTTATTTTGTCCTTCTATACCAAAAGGAAGTTAATATGGGTTTTAAGATAATTGAATTATAGACTGAATTGTTATAGAAAAGTCACAAAATGTCTATGATGGCCAATACCCTCCTTATTCAGTCTGAATGGGTTATACTGACATCACTCTAAGTCAAATGATACAAAACTGACCGAAGTCCAGTTTATCAAACACTTTATCTTTACTTTCCTGAAAACAACTTTTATCAGAACTGAATCATCCTTTCTGACTTTTAAACCTCTATCTATGCCCAAGATCATCAGAATTTGATTTATGTAAAAAAAAAAAAAAAAAAAAAATTAAATTCATCCCTTCATTGAAGATTAAAAAGCTCCTACATTTTTATGAATCTGAGCTATGTCTTTAATAACTGCACCAAAGAAGAAAAACATGTTTGAATGCATCTTTTAACGTCAGCACATCTTACGTTGCACTGAAGTGGAGTTAGAGATCAGTGGTTCTCCTAGACTTAACCAACCATGTCAGACTGCTAAAGCATGGCTCACAATTCACAACTCACAATTCAATGAATCATCACAACTGGTAATCTTAGGTGTATTTTTGCCTTTCACAGCTCCTTTACATGTTTTCTATTAAAATCCTCTTCTTTGGTATTCCATGAACAAAAAACACTTCATTCAATATTTCATGAACAAACAACACACAATCCATCTAGGAACGAACTCAAGCAAGGCAAAACAATATTTTCCTTTCCAAAAGACGCTATTCAAAACCTTGAGATTTTGTGTCACAGACATTATAAAACAGTCTAAAATCAATTCCTTTCAAACTGTTACAAAGGGGAACAGACACTAAGTGCCCATTTAGGAAGCCAAGAAACTAATACCTGGTGTGAGATGATGATGGCTGCAACCACAATGGTAGCAGTAGAGATGGTGAGAACCTGCTGGAAACAACATATTTGAGAGGTAGAGACAACAGAATTTCCTGACAGACTGGATGTGGAGTGAGGGAAAGAGAGAAATCTAGATAATGCCAAGGCTTAGATTTGAGAAATTGGAAGGATGGAGGGCCATCAACTAAGATAGAGAAGACTAGACATAGCACAGG
Source organism: Galeopterus variegatus (assembly GCF_000696425.1). Classification (NCBI taxonomy): domain Eukaryota; kingdom Metazoa; phylum Chordata; class Mammalia; order Dermoptera; family Cynocephalidae; genus Galeopterus; species Galeopterus variegatus. The sequence goes on from NW_007726507.1 coordinate 217,881, forward strand.
TTGCTGAGGTAGGGACTGGGAGGTGGTAGTAGGAATTAGAACTTTACTTGGGACCTATTAAATGTAAAATACCTGTTAGATGTTCAAGTGGGGATGTCAAGTAGGAGGCTGGATCTGGAGTGTAAGAGAAAGGTCAGAGCTGGAAATATATTTTGGGAGTCACTGGCCTAATAAATGGTATTTAAAGCCATGTGACTCAATCACCAAAAAAACGAGTTAAGACAGAAAAGAAATGAAAACCAAGGACTGAGCCAAGTAGTACTCCAATATGAAGACTAACTGTTCCTTCTCAGTCTTTTTTTCCAGATTCTTCTTTCCTTGGGCATCGATGTAAGCATGGTGCTGTAACCTCCTTCTAATACTTCTTTCACTCACCACCACCACCAATCTTCACCCCACAATCTTAATCAACTCTTCTTATTAGCCTTTCTGTCTGGTTCTCCAGTATCTAGTCCTGAACCTAGGTTAGGAGGCTGGGATTCTAACTGTCATGACTAATTCCTGACAGTCCTTATTTTGGAGGCAAAATTATGATTTCTGCTATACCTTTTACCATTCTGTATTTATAAATTATTGGAGATCACAGCTAACACAGAGGCCTGAATGCCACCCGGAAGTCTAAATGCAATGTCCTGTCCTTCCACCCTGAATGCTGGTGTCCACCTAGACCAGAAAAGGGCTTGCTTCTCTTCTCCTCAAATCTGACAACAGAATGACCCTATTCCCTCCGCAACATGGTAACATCAAACAGAAACTGTTGAAGGTGAAAGCAATCCATAATTGCTTATTACTCTGGAATTATTAAGATATTTATTCAGTTACCGGCACAATCACGGTCAGTAAAACTATTTTACTCTAGATAGAACTGCATATTTCAAATTTTGCTTTATACAATAGGCTTTTCTTTGAACATCTAACATACATCATGATTTTAAGCACTACACATATTAACATAATCTTTTCAACATTACAGGTCATTTGCTAAGAGTCCAAAGTACTATTGGGGAGATAAAATATGTATATAAACAAATACAAGATAGAAAGCATAAGGTATCTAAAAGAGAAATGGATAATACAAAAAGGAGTTTAGAGAGAATTAATCTCTTTTTTTTAATATGTGGCCCTGTAAGAAGGGTAAGATTTGACTATGGCTAGGGTAGGATTCCAAAGAGAAGAAACAGCCAAAGCAAAAGCATGTGGTCACGGGGCGGGCTCGTGGCTCACTCGGGAGAGTGCGGTGCTGATAACACCAAGGCCCCGGGTTCGGATCCCATATAGGGATGGCCGGTTCACTCACTGGCTGAGCGTGGTGCTGACAACACCAAGTCAAGGGTTAAGATCCCCTTACCGGTCATCTTTAAAAAAAAAAAAAAAAGAAAGAAAGAAAAGCATGTGGTCAGGAAAGTTGTTTAGTTTGTACAAGGAACAGCAAGGACTTTGGGCAGGGGAATGGTGAGAACAGTGAGAAACAGAATTACCAGGGTGGGTCATACTTTTGCTTGTTAAAAAAACACACATACAGAAATGACACAAATGTTTTCAAAGGTGATTTTTAAATGCCTTTTAATAAAGCTAAAGCAACTATGACAACAAACTTTTGCTGTCCAATTTGCAAAACACACACGTGACAGTTAAGTACCAGATTCTTGAGAAAACATAGTCAAACCACAAAATATATTTTTAAATAATTATAAAGTGCTATGCAAACCTACAAATGACTGAATTTAGAGTTATGGCTAGAATCAATCTTTAATTCACCCTTCTTGTCTAACTAAAAAAAAAGGAATTTAAAGCAAATGTATTCAAAAGCCTTCAAAGAATGCTAACAAAAGAATATTTAAAAATAAGATTGTAGAATTTTGTAATTTTATGTCCTATGTTTTAGGTGTGTGCTGATTGTATTCAAGAATGCTATTGCTATGAACAAGTATATCTGATAAGAACTGATTTCAGTAGTCAAATGGTTCTATTTATAGACTTAACAACATGCCATAGAAAAAGCTGCTTAAACAGAATTTCAAGCAACTAGAGGCAAAGTTAGAATCAAGGAGGAATTTGATATGCAAAGAAACATCTCAGAGCTTCTTTCCAATATTCTCTTAAACAAAGATCCAGGGCCGGCCCGGTGGCGCACTTGGTAGAGTGCGGTGCTTGGGAGTGCGGCGGCGCTCCCGCCGAGGGTTCGGATCCCATATAGAGACCAGTCCACTCACTGGTTGAGCGCAGTGCGGGCGCGACACCGAGGGTAGCGATCCCGTTACCGGTCACGAAAAAAGACAAAAAGGAAAAAAAAAAAAAAAAACCACAAAGATCCATATATTAATGTTCATATATATTTTTCCTGAGAGATATTTCTGTTTTCTTTAGTTTGTCCCCTAAATTTTGTTTTTTCCCTCCATTTACAGTATAAAAAATTAGGGAAATGATCATAACTGGGTAACAAACGTGGTAAAGGAATGCTAATTAAAAGTATCAGAAAATCATCTTGAGACTTAGAAACAACACCATTGTTACCTAAAAAATCCCTTTGCCTATTCAAGCACAAGTAAAGAAATTGTAGTCCTATTTTATATGTTTTGTTAGGATGCTTTAGAATATCTATGCAGAGGCCACTGTTTCAAACCCTGAAGGATATGATGAAGTCCCTCAGTAATATGAAATTCTCTCAAAAATTCAATTAAAATGTACATAAAAATATATACATTGTTAAATCAATCATCTGGTACGACATAATGCATTAACAACAAAAAAATGGTTTAAAATAGTTCCCCTTTATTTTTACATTTTCTTCATAGTAAAGTTTTGTGATAAATTACCTGAGGTTCACAGGAAATTATAGTTTATACTACAGGTTGATTTCAAATTAAAAATTTATTAATTCCTCATAAGTTTTGTACTACTTTTAAAGACTTCAATACCTCTAATATGAAACAGGATGGAATAGCAATCCTTTTCTGAAAATAAAACTGTGTAAATGATTGGAATTGATATCTATAATAATATAAATTTATAATGACAGTCTCTTTGAAGACATGTTACATGATGTAAGTTTTCTTGATCTAGCCAATCATTCAACAGCATTTAATAAATTCCTATAAGCCTTCGGTTCTCACGAACTTTTATTCTGGTACAGAAGCTACGAGATTTTGTTAATCATCCAAATCCCTAAACTCACCTAAGAGATTTGGAAAGATATCAGAGAAACTGTCAGCTTCATTTCATTCTTTTTAATATACGACATTGTTAATTTAGTATGCAGTCTCATTTCATTAAGGGAGACAGTATAGTTATAATGGTTAGGAGTACTGACTGAGCCAGAATCCCTGGGTTCAAATCTTAGGTTTGATATCTATGGCTTACTCTGTGATCTTAAGTAAGTTACTTAGCCTCTCTGTGCCTGAATTTCCTTATCTGTAAAAATAGTTCTTACATCATAGATAAGGTTGTTGTGAGGATTAATTAAAAATAAAAGTCACTTAGAACAGTTCCTGGCACACAGTAAGAGCCATATAAAAGTGGTAACTATTATTAATAAACAAAAATTTTAAAGATACTGGTTGTAGACAACACACCTAAGAAAAGTCACTACTCACATTCATCCTCAGTGACCTACTTAACTTTTACACCCCAATGGATGACAAGGAGTGTAAAATACATAACAAGTACGGTAGTTTCAGGATAACAGATGAAATTCTCAAACTGCTCTATTCTTGATCTTTGGGAATTTTTTTTTGGTACCTCTTACCTAGATGTCATATTAGAAATACAGATGATTTAAGGTACAACATATCCTAAAACACTAATTTGATCTTTAATTAAAATTAACTCCTTGGGAAATTCCCTTCTATAAGTATTCTATTTATTACATTGCATTGCTAGTTATCATAGATCCCCAATCCAGAACAATTGGTTTAAAATTTGATAATCAAGCCAATAAGTACTTATTAAGTAAGTACACTTGTCCAATTAGTGTTTTACTGTACCTCATCATTATCTTTAGGTATAATATGGACTCTTCAATGGAGATATTTATTTGAATGCACACATTATCACTACAGTATCAGCATATAGTTTTAGAAATTTTTATTTGTAAAAGAAGTTGTAACATTCTGATAAATCAAATTATGCAAACTTGACACTCCAAATTGATCTATTTTATGAAATTTTCTTCACTGGAAAAGGAGATTAAAGATATTTTTATTTCTTTTTTTTTTTTTTTTTCTTTTTGTCTTTTTTCGTGACCGGCAATGGATCGCAACCCTCAGTGTCGCGCCCGTACCGGACCGGGACCGGCAACGGAATCGCAACCCTCGGCGTTGCCCCCGCACCTCGTATAACTTCGTATAATGTATGCTATACGAAGTTATTACGGACTTTAAACTATACCACAAAGCTATAATATCAATGGAGATATTTATTTGAATGCACACATTATCACTACAGTATCAGCATATAGTTTTAGAAATTTTTATTTGTAAAAGAAGTTGTAACATTCTGATAAATCAAATTATGCAAACTTGACACTCCAAATTGATCTATTTTATGAAATTTTCTTCACTGGAAAAGGAGATTAAAGATATTTTTATTTCTTTTTTTTTTTTTTTTTCTTTTTGTCTTTTTTCGTGACCGGCAATGGATCGCAACCCTCAGTGTCGCGCCCGTACCGGACCGGGACCGGCAACGGAATCGCAACCCTCGGCGTTGCCCCCGCACCTCGCTCAGCCAGCGAGCGGCCGGTCTGTATGTGGGATCCAAACCCTCGGTGGGAGCGCCGCCGCGCTTCCCAAGCGGAGCACTGTAGCAGTGCGCCACCGGGCCGGCCCAAGATATTTTTATTTCTTAATGGTGACTCTTAGTCACACTAACACACACATTTAATTTCTTTTTTTTTTAATTGACTAATCACATGCCACTTGCCCAAACCACAACCACTGGAATCTTGGTAGGGCTTCTGATCAGTTAGGCTTCTAGTAGTTTTGTTTTGTTATGTACTTGCAAGACTCTTGAGGTAATTCCAGAACTGTGCAACTTGGTAACAAAACACTAATGAGATCTGAGTTTAATAAATGATATATAAGCATTCTATATTAGTAAAACCACACTGGTAATTATTATTAAAAGTAACAAGACTTAAATGACTGGACAATATGGATAGAGGGAAGCAGGTCTCTTAAGAGCCTCGTTGGCCACCTCATTCAAGCAGCATGAAAGAAATTCTAACAGTTCTTTTCATTTCCTCTTTCTTTGTTATCATATTCTAAGCAACCTGCTCCCTTTATTCCTTTGATATACTAAGGTCCTCCTTTTTGATTTTCCTTTGGCTTCCACCTTTTCCACCAACCAACTTTACCTTCTTCATCAACAAAACTGTGCCCCATAAAGTTACATGCCAAAATGCTGAACACAATGCTTTTGTAACTCTGTTTTCACAGAATATAAGTGGTTTAAGGATAGAAACCATGAATTCTCTAAAGATCAAGTATAATGCCTTTACAATAATGTAACTGAAATACTTGAAAAAATGAATTTGTTTACAATTTGAACTCTATACTATAGGTTCATACCTTTTTTTTTTCCTTTTTGTCTTTTTTACTGACCGGTAATGGGATCGTAACCCTCGGTGTCGCGCCCGTACCGGGGACCGGCAATGGTATCGCAACCCTCAGTGTTGCGCCCGCACCACGCTCAGCCAGTGAGTGGGAACCGGTCTCCACATGGGATCCGAACCCTCGGCGGGAGCACCGCCGCACTCCCAAGCGGCGCACTCTCCAGTGCACCACCGGGCCGGCCCTAGGTTCATACCTTTTAAAGGTGTTCCTCTGCCTTGCTCTGCTATGACAACAATTTATCAATTTAGACTTTTCTAGTCACAAAAAAAGGTTATTCTGGAGTTCCATTATGAAGAAAAGCAAAGTTTTCTTTCAACTTTCAAACACTCTAAATTATTCACTCAGAGCATACCTGGATCTTAATTCTATTCCCCAATCCCTTTTAATTATATTTTCAAGTGTGATTCAAAGTAAGTGTCAGCTTTGGTAATCTGAATATTGAAACAAACTTATTTCAAAGTGTCTGACTTTGAGGGGCTGGTATAATTAAGAAACCACACAGGCCTTCTGTCTCCTAAACTGCTGAGGATTTTTACGTGAATTCTGGAGATGGGGCATGAGTTTTCACACAGTATTTTTTAAAAGCTTCCTGGGGATTCAGATGTGCATACCAACCTACCCTAGACACAAATAAGAACAACTGCCCTAATTAGAGGCATTTAAATGGTATGATAGCTCAATTAATTCACTTCTTGATCTTGTATTTGCTCCAGTTCTGTCAATTAAATGATACTAAGTACATCATAAGAGTAAGTATGACTTTATATCCTTCCCTAATACTTAAAAAATTTTCTTTTTTTGATGCTTATAGACTATAAGTGAGGCATTTTACAGGAGAGATGTCTTTAAAGTGTTTCAAGTAATCATTTTATCCAAATTATAATAGAGTCATTATATTAAAAAGGCAGAATAACCATCAGAAATAATTTTAGACTAGAAATGAGACCCAAATAGCTCTTTTCTATTTATGAAGAGGCTGATTAAATGGCACCAACCTGAGGATGCCACTTATTTCTGATATTTAGAAATAAATTGCCTTACTCACTGGTGGAGTTCAGGACACTGTAGGGAAAATATAGGAAAATGGTCAGGGCCCCTCAGACGTTCAGAATCTTGTCGAGCATTTGCTGTAAAGATCCACGTGCACCCAGGTATTCCTTGGTTATTATCTAACTTAAATACGTATGGGCATCCAGGCATCCTGGGTTATGGACCTAAGTATAAAGGACTAACGGCTCTGATACACAACACTTCTTGTGACACTCTGGGAGAACACTAGGGTGGCTGTTCCTAGCTCTGAATAAAGCCTATTAAATTTTTACCCATGGCTCCCAGGATCTTTTCCTATTATCTAGCTTGTGAATCTACATATGAAGGGTTTGTGACCCAGTCAGTACAATGGGCTTAAGGGTCTGTGAGCCCTATCCCTAGCTTGACAGACATACTACCCCAAAATATGGCACCTTGGCATTTGAGAAAACTGCAGAAGCAGGAAGGTCACTCTCTGACCTTACCACCCTTCTCCCCTGAAGTAGGACATAAGACTCTGTTGGGAAAATATAGGAAAATGGTCAGGGCCCCTCACAGGTTCAGAATCTTGCCAAGCATTTGATGTAAATATGCATGTGCACTCAGGTGTTCCTTGGATATTGTCTAATGTAATTATGCATGTGCACCCAGGTGTCCTGGGTTATGGACTTAAGTATAAAGGATGAGTGGCTCTGATCCACAGTGGCCCCCTACCCCTGGGATGTCCCCAGGGGGGCCACGGGGAGGCCACTACTGCTGCTCAAGGCTGTTGCTATAAGCTACTGCTGCCGCCATTACTGAGGACTGAGCTCACGTCGTCTGCCAACGTCTCCTGGGATCTTTCCCAATTACCTAGCATGGACCTGGGTGTGAGGGGTCTGGGGACCCAGTCTGTACAATGGGTTTGAAGGGTCTGAGTCCTCGCTCCGACAATATAAATGGAAACTTAGTATAACTAAAATAATGAAACATTTTGGCTTTAGTTATGATTTGCCTTACTTAACAACTGACGTAGTTGTGTAGCTTTACAGACCTTCATTCAGGAGGTGCCTGCCCTATACCCAGAGGACAAGCACATCCTTATCTCTGAAGACAGAGGGACACAGAGAAGAATCTGAATAAACAGGTCTTGCGTATTCCCTACAGTTTACTATCATTAGATCATACTTAGTTATCCAATAATACTTCTCTATGATTACCCACTTCTCCATCAAACCTGGCATAAAAAATTCCACAGGTTTACCTGTTTCTTTAGGTCTTCATTTCCCAAGGCTCCCGTGTCACGTGTAACTTATATTAAACAAATCTGTATGCTTTTCTCTTGTTAACTTGTCTTTCGTTATAGGGGCCTCAAGCCATGAACTTGACCATGGGTAAGAAAAAGATATTTCTTTTTTTTTTTTCCTTTTTGTCTTTTTTCGTGTCCGGCAACGGATCACAATCCTCAGTGTCGCGCCCGTACCGGACCGGGACCGGCAACGGGATCGTAACCCTCGGTGTTGCTCCCACACCTCGCTCAGCCAGTGAGCGGGAACCGGTCTGTATGTGGGATCCGAACCCTTGGTGGGAGCGCCACCGCGCTCCCAAGCGGCGCACTATAGCAGTGCGCCACTGGGCCGGCCCCAAAAGATATTTCTTTTACCTTACACTAATATCATTTTCTTCACTTGGCTTTTTCTATCTCATTCCCAAAGTAAAGCAAACTACAAATGAACTTCCTATGCACTTTGTTTCTTCTATAACACTTTTTACAAATCCAATAAATACCTGTATTTTACGGGCTCAGGCCTTGGGATGAGCAATTTTTTCTCTTTCACTTGTCTGATACACGAATGTTTCATTAGGCACACAACCAGTATCTAGAAAAGGTCCTGGGATTAATATAAACTTTTATTTCCCTGATGAGTATCCAAACTTTGAGAGCAAAACTATTCCATATATACATAATATTTTAGGCTGCAAACTTCTAAAAAGCTATGTTAGGGTTTTTAAAAAAAAAAAACAAACAACAATCATATCTTGTTTGACCATCCTATTTAAGCAGTTGTAACAATGTCAGTTTGAATGGTAAAGCTTATTTAAAAACCTGATTTTATTGCTAGCTTAACAATTTTGTTTAAGCCATTTGGAAACTAAGTGCTAAGCGTCTTATAGCACTGGCATTTCTGTTGTCACCTAACAACCTCCTGACAACCTGTGAAGATCACACAGCTGCCACATTACAGTTTGCCAGACAAAATAAACTATAACATAAATAATTAGCAATAAAAGTAAGTTTTATAGCAAAGGCCTTTTATAAAGCAACAGGTATTGTTAAAAGAGATCTTATTCTTTCACCTCTGCTATCTGCATAAAAGCAGGGGGGAAAATACAAGATTTAGAGTAAACTCCGCAACTTCATTTTACTTTAAAGGACCTGGAATTTATACAGAGTGAAAAACCAATAATATCAACGGTGACTGGCATTTATTTCATTTTTGAAGAATTTGGATGAAAAGGTCAAGGAAATGAGTGTATGTTTTTGTTTTCCAGAAAGTAACTGGCTTTGTTTTGTGATGACATGATTCTATGTAACTATAATCTGTAGCAACTTATGAAAAATATTTTAATGATCACTAATACCACTCAGCTGCTCTTTAGATATCACCCCCCTGCTTACATTATAAAGATCTTTTCCCTCTCAAAGAGAAAAGTGAGAAGGAATATTTGAATGGTAAACTATTCCATTTTTAAAAAAGAAATATTAGTATAGTGTCTTGTAAGAATGTTAACTGTGACTGATACACATCACCACAAAAAAGTAAAAATCCTAACTTGTTTCTAAATGATAGAACGTATAAAGCCCCCTTTTAATTTTTGTATTTGAGAAAAGAAGTTGAGAAAAAATTGTAAAATGTTTTGTTTAAATAGCTTAGTTACATAATATGAATAAATCTGTCAATGTTGAGTAAAAGTGTCATTCATATGATGCTGAAAACAAGGCAAAACTTATCTATGTGATATGTCACAGTAATGATTACCCTTGGTAACCAAGAATTGACTAGGAGGAAGAATAAAGGAGCCTTTCAGGTGCTGGAGATGTTCTGTATCTTGATCTGAATGGTGATTACATGAGTGTGTACATTCATCAGGCTGTACAATTAAGAACAATGCTATTTAATGTATATGTTATACCTCAACATTAAAAGAAATCCTGTATGTATAAAAATTAAAACAACAAATATAGTATAGTAAGTAAAATTACATTTATCAGCAAGGATGGGACTAGAAAGCATCACCTGTAGCAACTTTTCCCCCTAAATGTATGACTCTTTAAATTTATAAAATTGTTTATAATACCTAAAGTCAAAATAATTTAAAATTAAAATAGTGTATTGACTATATGTTTGTGAAGAAGGGATAGTTTATTATAAGTACTTAATACACTTGTCAAACAACCTACAGTATTCATTTAAGAATGCTAGATATTAAATTTAGCTTCATGTTTTATAGTTTGTTTCCAGAAAACAAGTGGGGTAATTTTATCTCGTTCAACCACATTTAACTGGAAGGACCTGTCTGGCCTTTTGAGTGCAGGGCAAGATGTAGCATGTCAAAGACAACTGATACACCCTCGTAATCAACAAAATTATGACTGTAGATAATTAAAAATGTAATATAAAGGGACTAGTTAGAATTTGATCTTTTAAAAGCTACATACACTATTCAAATTATTACTCAAAAGCTTTTAATCCACAAAAATTTTCTATATTTCTTACAAAAGCTTATTAAAACCCCCAGGATTTCAATTGGAAGCTCAGTGCTTTGTCTCCTTTCTTTTGCATTGGAAGTTTTACATCTTTTCTCTCGTTTTCTTTTGTATTAATAGTCACAAACTTTAAGGATGTTTGACGTGCAGACTCTAAAGTCAATATCTCATCATTCTCATGAACAGAACCAAACTCTTAGACTACTTTAACTCCAATCACATACACCAGTCTTACAGACTATTATTTTATTTATAATCTTAAAGTTGCCATCATTACCGAAGTTCTATACAGCCAATAATTATTTAGATTTACCATCAAGTTAACTAATTCTTTTGCTTATCATTCCTTCTTAAACCTTTTTTCTTCCTTCTAGATTAGAATTTCTGGGTTAAATTTTCTTTTTCCTGAAATACATCTTTTAGAAATTTCGTTAGTGAGGGTGTGCTGAGGGTAAGAACTGCTAGCTTTTATACGAAAATGTTTTGTTTTAACCTTAATCTTGAACCAAAGTTTTAGCAAGACATCAAATTCTATATGAACATTCCAATACAGCAGTCATTAGCCATATGTAGCTTTTAAGAACTTGAAAGGTAGTTACTGTAATGGAGGAACTAAATTTTTTATTTATTTTACTTTTAATTTTAAAATGAATATTTAATCAGATGTCAAAAAACTTTTAAGTATATGTGGAATAACTTAGGAATGTAAACCTTTCTCATCTGTATATTTTATGAAATCTAAATATTTTTTGATGAGATTTAGAGTCTGAATTGAGATGTGCTGTGAGTGTAAAATAGATTTTGACAACTAAGTACAAAAAGTGTTCACATCTTAATAATTTTTCATATTGATTACATATTGAAATGATATTTTTACTATATTGGATTAAATAAAATATATTAAAATTAATTTCATCTGTTTCCTTTTTTTAATGTGGTTCTTAGAAAATATTAAGTTGTATATATCGCACATATTATATTTCTATTAGACATTGTTTCATTCTAGGTTGAGTTATATTCTTTGGTAATTTTTTCTCTTTTTTTATTTTAAAAATAATTATGCAAGGGTTTGGATCTTTGTGCCAGCCAGCCACCCCCCCCCCCAATAATAATAATAATTATGAAGTATTCTCACAGCAGTTTTAAGATTTGATTTTTAAAGAATTAAGCAGTTTTAAGAATTTATTTAATACTACCAAATTCTGATTTTACTGTTGCTGTTAACAAGTCTGCTATTAGCCTAATTCTTTTTTATTTGTAGGTAATCTATCTTTCTTTTTCTCTGTTTGCTTCAAAACTCTTCTCTTTGTTTATGGTGTTATGTATTTCCAATCCCATGAATTTAGGTGTAGATATATTTTTATTTATTTTGACTGTGATGTGAGTTTCTAGAATCTGATGATCTACGTATTTCATCAATTCTCAAAAACTCTTAACCATTATATCTCCATTTATTGTTCTGTTTCTATGTTCTTAGTTTCCCTTCTGGAACTCATATCAGAGGTATGTCGGATCTTCTCATTCAGGGCTGGGTTTGGAGAGCTTCCATATAGCTGAACACATGGAGGTTCCCAGGGGGTAGCATGCCTGGGGAGGGCATGGAAGCTCTGTGCCCCTTCCACCTATGCATCTCTTCATCTGTATCCTTTGTAATATTCCTCATAATAAACTGGTAAACAAAAATAAGTGTTTCCCTATCTGTGAGTCACCCTAGCAAATTAGTAGAACCCAAGAAGGGGGTAGTGGGAAATCCCAAAAAACAAAACTTACCTTTTCTGAATAATTCTTGGAGACTTTCAGCACTTTGATTCAATACGGCCCATATTTCTTCCTCCTGTAGTGGCCCACCCCGAACCTCCAGGGCCTCAGCTAGTGACACGTGCATATTACCTGGAAAACAAAGGCAGTAAATGATGTGCACATCAGCAACTTAACAGCACTTGCAGTAGCAAATGTTCTACATTACTATGACAGACTATGAGAGCCTCTGTTTACCTACTCTCTCAATATGGCCTTTAAGCTAAATATAATCCTACAGTCTTAAACTCCTAGAGGTTAAAGGAATTATAGGAAAAAACCCTCAAAACGACCACGTGCCCTCATCCAACAGGGTCAACCTCAGAGACAGAACTGGAGAATAGTGGTGTTGACTACTAAATGGAAAAAGACAAAGCCCCCAGGTTACTGAGAGGTAACACAGAGGTAATACAGATGATTAAACCAAAGCACTTAGACTGAACTGAAGGCCTTCCAGATTTCAGTTCCAGGTTTCTTCCTATCCATCCCAGATATAAAGAGTAGAGTGAAGTAGAGAAGAGATCCTATAGCCATGGTCACAGAGGTTGGGAATAAGATGAAACACATTTCTTCCACTGATTAATTGATTTCTATTAGCTCTAAAATATATGCTATAACTGTAAATTTTGCATTGAATGGAATTAACTATTTCTAGACCCAGCTTTGTTGCCAACTCACCATTCACCTGAGGGAAAGTCATTTCACCTCCAAATCTCAGTTTCCCATCTGTGCCTTTGAATAATAATAACAATATAAATGCCATTTTGGGGTGGCTATGACAAGGAAAATGGTTATGCCTGTGAACATTTTTAATCTAAGACTCTACAGAAGGTGAGTTAATAAAAGATCAGAAAATCGTCTCTATGGTGGCATTTTTATAGCATCAATTTTTCCAATGGCCTTCAATTAAGTAGGTGATGTACTGATAAAAATTTAAATTTTCTATGCAGCTCAATAATCCTTATTTTATTTTGCAAGGGGAAAATGCGGCTAGTCAAAATCTTCCTATATAAATTTTCCAGAACTGACACTCCCTGAAAAGAAAGTTGTTCTTTACAGTGATCACTAAGATTTCCACCCAGACCAAACCAATTTAAGCATAACATGTAATGTGTATCTTTTGGTAGGCAGAAGCAGATGGCTTTGGAAAAGAAGCTAGAGGGAACTGAGAATGTTAAATACTTATTTTCTATAATTAAGTCCCTTATTAAAATTTAAAATTAACCTATAAAAATATCTGTTTTAGACAAAAGTTGATTTTTTTTTCAACTAACAAGAAAAGCTAATATTTTCCTTTAATTTACATTTATGATACTAATCCAGACTGAAAAAAAGCAATTCCAACTGTGAGGCCAGCCTTGTCCTTTGACTTTCCTTCTCAAATATTCACTATAACATTTTATGCTTACAGTCTGCCTCTGAAGGTTGTCTACTTTTATAAACAATGTGGCAGTTAAGAGGAAAGCTATAAGATACTGCTTTGAAATAGCAAAAGGGTTTTCATTTAGCTTGTACAAGAAATGTGATTATTTATTCAGACCCCCTGCTCACACCAACAGCCTCTAGGTTCTCATGTACTTATAAACAATAGCACACTTACATTCAAGGGGAAAAAAATGAAGCTCCATTCCTTTCTAAGAGATATATCAGTTATCCTCTTACATGAAATATACTAACAAATCAGAAGTTTCAACAGAGGCATCGAGATACTATTCAGATACCAACACTGCTTGTGAGAATGAATACCCTGTAGCAAACTTCCAAAGTAGTATGCCTGAGAACCGGTTAGATAGCTCCAAAGCCTACACACAGAGTATAAAGAATAGACAGAAGATTGCACAAGAATTTCTTTGAAGAGAGTTGTTCTGATTTTCATGTCTCCCCCAAAGTGGGAGGGGTATGGGAAGGTGCCTTCATTTCACCACAAGCCAGTGAAAGAAGCTTTAATGGGCCCCTTGTAGTGCTTGATATGTGTTCCCTGGACTCAAGGGGTACACTGTAGGCTGGTGCCGGATACAGCTTTAGGAATTTAGGCCATCAGCCTGAGGCAGCAGCAGGAGGGAGAGAAGGGAGGGCACCCAGGAGTGAGGAAGTGTGCTGTGGGGGAGGAACAGGCCAGGAAGCAGGGCCACCCTGAGGGCCAACCTGCCACTACAGAAAGTCCTCCCGAGAGGATGAAGATATCTAAGAGTTAGGTAGTGGTAATAGCTGCACAACTCTGTGTATATACTAAAAACCACTGAAGGTACACTTTAAAAGGATGAATTTTATCTCAAAAAGCTGTTTAAAAATCCTACCCAAAGTATCATCTGAAGTACCAAGGGCACCACCAAGAAAAAGAAAGAAAGGGCATGGAACACGAGAAAGAGGAAGAGGAAGAGAAGAAGAATTAGAATTAATAGAATTAGAACTATTACTACTATGGAGTGGCCTAGGGGAGAAAACCAGGCTGAGGGCCAGAAGTGTTAGGGGACACTGGTTAGTTAAATGAAAATTTTCTGGAGTGTCACAAGTAGTGTCACAAGCTTCAATGAAGGACTCTAAAACTCATAAAAGTACACACAAGAGAAAGGAGCAGCCCTAAATACATATCAAGTTCAAAAAGAATAAAGCCATTTCACAACAGGATTTGGGTCAAAAAAAAAAAAAAAAAAAAAAAAAAAATGCCTCTCTACTTCTCTTTCTTCCCCTAATTTAAATCCTGATGGGATCAGATACAGCAAATTGCCAGTGGGTGAGCAGGTAAGCAAAGAAAAGAGTAGTTAACCACACTGCCTCCCACCTATGCTAATCTTAGCTAGGGAAGGGAAAAGTTCTAGCTCTGAATGGAGATTAAAATGTTGTTTAATATACTGACTAGGGACTTCTAATACGGAATTGACATTGTGTTTTAAACTTAAGTGACTGTAATCATTATTTTTTCTTTTTGGACTGTGAATTGGGAAGTGACTGTAATTATTATTATCAAAGGGGAAAAAGAGAAATATGGACCCGAGTTTTTATATAGAGGCAGAAGAAGAACTTCCCCTCATGAAATAAACAAACAGGAAGGAAGGAAGGAAAAATAGTGGTGGACAAAATAAGTTGCTTATGTATCCCATTGTAAAGCCAATGACTGTATAAATATAAATATAACACACACACACACACACACACAAAAGTTTTAAATCTTAAGATAGTGGTTTTTATTTTTTAAAAGAAATTGGCTTTTAAAATATAATTATTCCCAAGGCTGGCCCGTGGCTCACTTGGGAGTGCCGTGCTGATAACACCAAGGCCACGGGTTCGGATCCCATATAGGGATGGCCGGTTTGCTCACTGGGTGAGCGTGGTGCTGACAACACCAAGTCAAGGGTTAAGATCCCCTTACCAGTCATCTTTAAAAAAATATATATATATATATAATTATTCCCTATAAATAAGAAAATGAAAAAGTAAAAGTAACTTCTCATACAACATAATTTTTTCAGTGCTGGTTTTCTATCTAGAAAAATTACTAATTATATATCTGTTGCTTGACTCAGTCAGGTCTGAATTATATTTTATTAATCCTCTGTTAATTTTTATTTTAAAAATTTTTGTCTATCAGTATAGGATTCTCCATGCTTCTCTGGTTGGAACTTGTTAGAACTCTAAAACATAGAAGGAACATTTGTTTTTCAAAGTAATGTAATTGAGCTAACAGAGTTGATTTGATATTTTTAACTTACAGCTTTGCTAGAAAAGAGATTTAAGACTTTTAAAAACTGCCTCGCCCTGATCACCCAATCTCAGGACTTAATGTAGTGTTAGTAAAACTTTCAGAAAACAAACATCACCAACAAAGCCATAAGCTAATAAATTGTCTACCATCATCATCTCTCTTAGTTATTGTAATGAATTAAATTATGTCCCCCCAAAACTCATTGAAGCTTGAATTGTGTCCCTCAAGTTTTATGTATTAGAAACTTAGCCTCTGCTGTGACTGTTAAGAGGGTGGGAAATCCTATTATGGTAATTGAAAGGTGGAACCTTGAAAAGGTGACTGGATTGTAGGACCATGCCATAGTGAATGGATTAAAAATGGTGGTCAGGGGCGTGGTTCTGAGGGCTTCAAAAGAAGAGAAGAGTCTCTCTCTCTCTCTCTCTCTCTCTCTCTCTCTCTCTCTCTCTCTCTCTGCTTCCACCATCTTGCAATGTGAGACCCCTGGGTCACTGTCATCACCACCAGATGGACTTTGGACTTCCCAGCCTCAGAAACCATAAGCAATAAATGTCATTTTTCTTTATAAATCACGCAGTTTCAGGTATTTTGTTATAAGCAACATAAATGGACTAATACAATTATTCACCCTTACTATAACTCCTTAGATCATTAGTTCTGAAAGCAAAGACAAGACAAAGGAATGAAGGAAATGTAGAAGTTGAAGAGAGATGCAAAAAAGAAAGAAAGCAGGGCTGGCTGGTTAGCTCAGTTGGTTAAAGTGCGGTGTTGTTAACACTAAGGCTGAGGGTACAGATCCCCTTACTTCCAACCACCAAAAAAAAAAAAAAGATAGAAAGAAAGAAAAGGAAAAAAGAAAGTGGAGAAAAAAAGCCTAAGAGAACAAATAGATAAGGGAAAAAGAATTGGTGATGAAATTTTTTTGAAGTTTATTACTTCAGTTATTTCCTTTAGACACAGTACAGATAACTTGGAGTACAGACATATGACTGGAATTATTTTACTACTACAAATGTTCTGCTTTACAATAAGCATAATCATATCACTTTTATCTCCTTGAAGGTTTCTGCTATATGATAACTAGAAAGTTTCAGGAAAGAATTTCAAATAAGAAAAATTAATTATATTACAGAACCAGACTCATTATACTTTTGGTTAACAGAGGTATTGTTGGCATAACCTTAGAAGTCCACAGAGTCAGACAAAGACATACGGGAATTCTAACAGATGTCATTTTAATACGGAAGGATTGTAGCACTCAAAGATAGGAAGCACATATATGATTCAGAACAGAATGAAATAGTTATCAGATTAAACGAATCCAATCAAATAATATAATAACCTGCATAGGGGTAGACTAATGAGGAATGTTTAACTCAAAACATAGCATGTGATAGTACTTCCTTTTTTTCAAGGCTGAAAGATATAACACATTTTCTTTATCTATTCATCTGTTAGACATATTGGTTGCTTCCAGCTCTTGGCTACTATATAGTGCTTTGATGAACAAGGGATATCAAAGAGATCCTGCTTTGAATTCTTTTCGATATATACCCATAAATAGAATAGCTGGATCATATGCTAATTCTATTTTAGTTTTTTGAGGAACCTCCATACTGTTTTTCATAGTGGGTGCACTATTTTAACTCCCCACCAACAGTGCGCAAAGGTTCCAATTTCTTTGCATCCTTAACAATACGAATACTATTAGAGCTCTAGAAGACTAAGAGCTAATCTCCCTAATAAAACAAATACATTAATATTTTTATTAGGAATAGATATAGATCAGGTAGTAGAAAAATATATTGCCTAATATTGTTAAGAAAAAATAAAACAGGGCCGGCCCGTGGCTCACTCGGTAGAGTGTGGTGCTGACAACACCAAGGCCCTGGGTTTGGATCCCATATAGGGATGGCCGGTTGCTCACTGGCTGAGCGTGGTGCTGACAACACCAAGGCCCTGGGTTTGGATCCCATATAGGGATGGCCGGTTGCTCACTGGCTGAGCGTGGTGCTGACAACACCAAGTCAAGGGTTAAGATCCCCTTACCGGTCATCTTTTAAAATAAATAAATAAATAAAAAATAAAACAATTGGGATTTTAAGGAGAAAAAGAGATAAAACTCAGTGAAGTTTTAATTGGATGTTGCCTCAAGGTAGAAAAAGGCAATGATCTAAATATTTTTATTAAAGTTAGAGCGATTTGTCAACTTTTCCATTGAGTTTTCCCTGTGAAAGAAGAGAAACTAAAATAAACAAGTATAAATTGCCTTTCTGGGCCTCTGGTTCATGTCAAGTACTAATCTAAGTAGAAATCATCTATGTCTCTTCCCTGCTATCAAAAGACAGCTTCAAAAACAAAAAAGAAAACTCTGGTGTTATTCAATTCCTCTCTGCATCATTCAAACTTAGGAGAAAAGTAAAATCAGGGAAAATCCCTAATTTCACATTTATTCTCTTCCTCTTCACCAATTAGGCAGTAACAACCAGAAAACAAAGTAATGGAAGAATTTTGGTTTTGAGTATCACCCCTTGTCTTTACCCACTGACTTATGTTAAGGTCATAGCTTTAGGATACTTGATGATCTTTCTCAAGAAATGCAGACTTAAAATGTCTGAGTAGACAGCCGCCAAAGAAAATAAATACAGATAAAGCATAAAAGGCTAAGTAAAAAAATCATTTTTGTCTTTTATATTGTAAAAGACCCCAGTCAACAACCAGCAAGAAACTAGTCCTACAAGGAATTCTTCCAAAAAGTAGTGAGCTTAGGGGGCCGGCCCGTGGCTCACTCGGGTGAGTGTGGTTCTGATAACGCCAAGGCCACGGGTTCAGATCCCATATAGGGATGGCCAGTTTGCTCACTGGGTGAGCATGGTGCTGACAACACCAAGTCAAGAGTTAAGATCCCCTTACCGGTCATCTTTAAAAAAAAAAAAAAGTAGTGAGCTTGGCAGGGGGCTCTGAGTCTCGGATGAGATCGCAGTCCTGGCTTACACCTTTATTTCAGGCTGATGAGATCCTGAAAAAGGAGAACCAGCTATATGTATCCAGACTCTTGACCAACAATAAATATGAGATATTAATTTGGTGTTTTAAGTCACAAGATTTGTGCTAATTTGTTACTTAGCAATAAAAACTACAGATTTTGGTACCTGCAAGTGGGATGCTGCCATAACAATAATTAAAAACACGGGGGTTGTCTTCAAAATTGGATAGTGGGTAGAGACTGAAAGAATTTGAGAAACATGATTTTAAAAAGCCTGTATTGTCATAACCAGATTTTCAGCAAACACCTGGACTTTAATCAGGACACTACTGGTGAGGACTCAGAAGTAAATGAGGAGCACATTATTGGAAAGTGGAGGAAAGGAAAACCTCGTTATGTAGTGGCAGAAAAGTTAGTGACATTATGTCCTATAGTTATATGGAATGCAGAAGTCTTAAGTGACAAAGCTGGATATATAGCTAAGATTTCCAAGTGAAATATTAAAGGTGCTGCCTGGTCTCTTCTTGCTGAGTATAGAAAAACGCGAGAGAAGAAAGATAACACGAGGAAAGAGCTGTTAAAGGAAAGTAACCAGGACTAGATGATTTTGAAAATGCCCAGTCTGTCCAGGTAGCAAAACATGCTAAAATAAGTAAATGGATACCAACAACACAATAGAGAAAAAGATGACCTTTTGTTAAAATTTCAGAAAGGTCAAAAGGTTAGAGGATTCAGTTACACAAGGGGCCTTTCAAAATGCTAAGGGCCTCTAGTAAGCCTAAGAGTTGTCCCTTAGCCATCTCAGCAGGAGGCAAAGACAGAGAAAGGATTATTTTGAAAAAATTTGTAGGTATAGATAGCTTTTGTCTAACAGAGTGAATCCCTGTGAAATCCACACAAAACCCAGAGTTCTTGAGAAAATTTTCAGCATAAACACCACCAGCTTGTACTAAAAGGGACAAAGGAATACAAAAAGAATATAAAATGAAAAGAGGCTGTTGGATACTCTCCCCCCTCAAAAATTACTGTCAGGAAGAAGGTGATAAAATTACTCTGTTTCAAACATGTACTATTTTCTAGAAAAAGAAAGAATGATTCAGAAGGCAGAACCAAGACTCAGAGGACAGAGTTGAGAACCTTGAAAGACTATTCCCAGGCCTTGGAACCTAATCTAAAAAACTCCAGGTGGAGTCTGCTCACCTGGATTGCAGAGCTGTTATGGATTGGTGACTCTTTTTACTTTCCATTATTCTATTCCCCTTTATGAACCAGAATATCTACAATTATTACTCCATGCCTATGCCACCATTTTGAGCAGGGGCAATCTAGTTTCACAGGTTCACAGATAGATTATACCCAAAAGCCTCATCTACACCAATTTAGATGATTTAGATGAGATTTTGGACTTTGAGCTGATGCTTTAATGAGAACCTTGGGGACTGTGAGAAAGGGTGTCTTTTGCTTGTGTGTGGTGGGGGAGGCAGGGAGAAATGAATTATTGGGGGCCAGTAGGCAGACGGTGGTAAACAGAATTCTGAGATGGTTCCCAAGATTCTGCCCCCTGGTGTAACCACCCTGTATAATCTCCTCCCCTTGAGTGTGGGTGGAAGCTGTGAGTATCATGGGATGGTCCCTCACTTGATTAGTTTATTTTATATAACTTTACCAGAGCAGACTGGAAAGAGATTTAAAGACAGGGAAATTTCTCCTGCAGCCTTAAAAAAGCAAACAACCATGTTGTAAACTGCCTATGGAGGTGGCCGCATGGCAAGGATCCGACAGGAGCCTTGATGAGCTGAGAGCAGACACCAACTGACAGGGAGCAAGGAAGTGGGGACTTCCGTTTATAGCTGCAAGGAACTGAATTCTGCCAACAAACAGTGAGCTTGCGAGAAGCCTCAAATAAGCTCTAGTCCTGTCTGCCTTGATTTCATCCTGGTGAGACCCTGAGCTGAGGACCCAGCAAACCAATACTGGGTTCCTGACCCAGAGTCTGTAAGATAATAAATTTGTATTGTTTTAATCTACTAAATTTGTGGCAATTTGTTATACAGCAACAGAAAACTAATACATCCAGGGTATTGATTTTAAAGAAAATATAACCAAGTAAGCCCCCTTATTAGAGTTAGACTTAGGTTTTCTAGATAATGCTTTCAGACCATTACAAAGGATTTCATAAGAGAGGGAACATTCTGTATAAATTAACCACTATCTTTCTAGTTTCTATCTCACAAAACTATCACTTCATGTTTTAATTGACAAAGCAGTTAGCACTGAGGTGTCTTTTATCATATTTGGAATGTAATTAGATGTCCAGGAAGGTTGACCAAATCTCACTCCACCACAAAATGAAGTAAAAGAAGACAGACAGCAACAGCTTACAAAAGAAGTTCCTGCTACTTTTCTGATTTTCTACCACTTAGCATTCCCAAGATCAGACAATATGTCTGGAGTTATGGTCTTACTAAGGAGCAAGAAGCCAGCTATTCAAGGTATTAGAAGGCGGAAAATAACAAATACTATCTGCTCAGCAAATACCAGAGTTGAATATTAAAGGTTAAAGACATATGTGTCTTTTCTTCCTGTCCTTTCTTAAAAGTCTACTAAATGTAAGAAGTTCTGGGTAAATTTACACTGTGATAAAATAAAGTAGCAGATGTCATTCTGTAGTAATGAAATGAAAGAGTAAGCCTAACTCATTTCCCAAGTCACAGATGAAGCATAATAAATCTATATGTATTCCACTATATATCAATTACACTTTAATAAAGCTGTTTAAAAAAATCATTTAAAAATAAATAAATCAGGCCGGCCGGTGGCTCACTCGGTAGAGTGCGGTGCTGATAACACCAAGGCCACAGGTTCGGATCCTATATAGGGATGGCCGGCTTGCTCACTAGCTGAGCGTGGTGCTGATAACACCAAGCCAAGGGTTGAGATCCCCTTACCGGTCATCTTTAAAAAAATAAAAAAATAAAAAAATAAAAATAAATAAATCAAAAAATTAAAAAGTCAAAAAAATTCCCCCCCCCCCAAAAAAAATCTATTTGTACTCCAGTGGTTGCAACAATTATTTCAATTTACTATTTGGAGACTGTCAAAATTCTACTCAAATTGCTCCATCCTAAAAATTTCCATTTTGAAGTGTTTTATACATTTCAATTTTTTAAAATCTAATTTTTATATCTAAGCAGTGACATGAGATATTCTTACTGAATATTGTCCCATTATGCTACTTTCATATTACCTCACATAATTGTGACAGCTAAATTAGGTTATTGTTTATCATTTAAATACTGACAGGACTTGCAAGAGCTCATAAATTTAATCTCAAACAGTGGTTTGGGCTAATCTCTTATTTTGTGGCAATTCAACTAACTGTATAAAGATGTTTCTCAAGGTATAGTTTTTATACCTACAATTTTCATTTTAATTAAATACACAGTACTCTTATGCAACTGTCATAAATAAGAACGACTAATAGGTAAAAGTAACCGAAGATTTTTTACATGAGAAGAAAAAGGAATTTCTGGCTTACAGGCAAATAATAGCAAGATAAGTTATTCAAATTTGATAAATTATTCAAATTTAATATTAATCTATTACAGATTTAAACAATGTTAATAATGTACTCTTCTACAATTCACGTCAAAATTTTGACTTTAATTTCTGATATCACATCATGTCCTTTAACTCTTATCAATGTCTCTCAATGTCAAAGTTATTTTTAACTCATATAATTTCTACCCATTCTCATAAAGCTAGTGTCTAGTCTCTATATCCAGTTACTACTGGAGAATGCAACTGCTGCCAAGACTTTACCTAATCACCTTAGGGCAGATTATTCCTAAATATATATCTATCCTTGAGATGGCCTTATTCCACATCCCAGGTTTGCAATTTTAACTATGTGCTATACATTTTTGCCTGGATATATACTGCCCACAGTGTATCAAATTCAATAAATCTAAAAACTAAAACAATGTTTTTCTCTGAATTAGCCATTCTCACTATAACAGACAGATTAATGGGACTACCATAACTACCAAACTCAAAGTTCCTCTCCTCTGGCTTCTTTTTTTTACCACCGTCACCAAGAACTGTCACTTATCCATTCTTAATTGCTCTCAACTTAATCTCTTTCTTTCAAGTCCCACTTTTTCTACCATCCATTCTTTCCCCTCGTTTTGTATGTATAGATATTTTGAGTTTTTTAGAAAATAGTAATTACTCTGTAAATATGCTCTGTTAGTTGTTCTTTCATTCCAAATTATTTTGTGAGTTTCATCCATGTTCATCTGTGTTGTATATTCACTATCATTACTGATTAGGATTCCAGTGTTGAAATCTGGGTTGTTTCTAGCTTTCTTGTTAATAAAAATAATGTTGCTCTAAACATTTTTGTACCAATATTCATGACAATTGAGTAGACATTCTGGGTCATATAGTATGTACACTTTTGACATTTAGGTAAAGTCAAGCTGCTTTCCAACATGATTGTACCAACTTAGCATAAGAGACCTTGTTGTAACACATCCCAGTAGTAGGTATTGACAGAGTTTTTGGTACCAAACTGGTGGGTAAGAAATGATATCACACTGTAGTTTCAATTGGCATTTTTGTAATCACTAATGAGGTTAAACATTAAGTTTCTGTGTTTAGTTGCTGTATGAGTTTTCCTGGGTTGCCATAACAAAGTATCACAGACTGGGGGACTTAAACAACAGAAATTTATTGGGCCGGCCCGGTGGCGCACTGGATAAGTGCGCCGCTTGGGAAGCGCGGCGGCGCTCCCGCCCGAGGGTTCGGATCCCACATACAGACCGGTTCCCGCTCACTGGCTGAGCGAGGCGCGGGAGCAACACCGAGGGTTGCAATCCCGTTGCCAGTCCCCAGTCCGGTATGGGGGCAACACTAAGGGTTGCGATCCGTTGCCGGACACGGAAAAAGACAAAAGACAAAAAAAAAAAACAAAAAAACCCCCAGAAATTTATATTCTCACTGTTCTATGGAGTAGAACTTGGAACTTCAAGATCAAGGTGTCAACAGGGTTAGGTCTTTTGAGGCCTCTCTCCATGGCTTAGACAGCCATCTTCTCCCTCTGTCTTCACATGGCCTCTCCTCTGTGTCCTAATCTCCTCTTCTTATAAGGGCACTACTCAGATTGGATTAGGCCTACCCAAAACCCCAATTTAAACTAATTACCTCTTTAAAAGCCCTATCTCCAAATACAGTCACATTCTGAGATAACCAGGGGTTTGGGTTTCAGCATTTGAATTTGGAAGGTGGGGGCACAATTCAGCCTATAACAGTTCCATTAGAACTGTAATATACATATGCCTTGGTTTCTGGATTTATCTACAGGTGCGTCACTAAACAAGATTAATTTAGTATAATCTACATCCCATCTACTTCATAATCTTAAATGAGCAATTCTAAAGCAGAGCTGTCATCAGATCATTACTCTTCTCATAAACCTCCACTAAGGACATACTGATTACCAAGTACACACCAAGTATATCCATAAGTTCATTAACTTGCTATTTAAATATTCATCGAATACCTCTCATACGGTAAGTTTTACACTGAGTCTGAGACAAAAAAATTGAATAGGCGTGGTACCCAACATAAAAACAAAAAACAAAATGCAAACAAGAAAACAAATAAAGCTCAACATTTAGTCGGTGAGAAAATAAATCATTACAATATATTGTGTTAAATGTTACAATGCTTGAAGTGCCATGGGATTCCCAGAAGGGCATTTAATCAGACCAGAAAGAAAGATTCTAGAAATGATTCTGGGGTTGGGGTGGCGAAGGATGACTTTGGAGTTAATATGGAGGGATAAATAGGAGGAAGGTACACGAAGAAGATACGAAGAGGTTATAGTTAAGGACTTCCAGGCAGAGAAAATGACCTGTTTTCAGAGAGAGACATGAAAACAATAGGAGGTGTTCAAATTCTGTAGATTATTTCAAGAAAAGGGAGGGAAGACAAGAGATGAGGCAAAAGTGGTACATAGGAGCCAGATCATGAAAGGTGTCTTTGCAATTTGCTAGGTAGTTTGAATTTTATACTGAAACCTTTGAGAGGGCATTGACAAGTTTTATGGGGAGCCATGAAATTATGAAATTTAAATTTTTAAAAAATCATTTCAATTATAGAGTGGAACTAATAAAGGTCTTAAACTATATAGATTTGGAAATGATTAGTATGTAGGTAATGAACAAAGTCATGGGTTTGGATAAAACCACTCAAGAAGAGCATGTAGAGAAAAAGAGCCAAAGACAGAAACCTAGAGGAGATTAGCATTTAAAAGTTAGAGGAAGAAAAAGAACCTGCAAAGGTAACTGCAAAGAAATGGCCATAAAAAGAAGAAAAACAGAAGATTCTTACGTTACAGACAACACAAGAGAAGTTTCAAACAGGAAATCAGCAGAACATGAGACTAAGAAAGTGAATTTTTATGCCAGGTTGTATAGGTTTAAATCACTAGCTCTGTAATTTTTGCCAAATTATTTAATATCTCCAGGCTCAGTTTTCTTCTCAAAACAGGTTATTTATTAACAGTTCCTATTTCACAAGATGTTGGCAAGAATTAACTGAGATGTACATGATATCCTTGGCCCAGAGCCCGATAAAGAATAACCAATCAATAATTGCTATTCATCATTGTCAATCTCAAACAATGCAGAGATGCCACATAACATAAAAGCATATGGATTTGGCTATATGGATATCATAGGTAACTTTATCAAAAAAAGTTTCAGTCAAGTAGAAGACAAGAAAGCAAATTAATGCAGAATAGGAAGGAAACAGAATTTTAAGTGTTGACTAATTTCTAGAAGCTTGGTTGGTGATAAAAGGAGTAAAGTTAGGATGACAGATTTCAAGGTGGGGGTTGGATGATGTTTGCTTTGATTTTAAAGACATAAGAAACTTTGTAGTTATATGCTGAGGGGAAGAATGAGTAAAGAGGCTGGGGGTGCAGGAGGAGGTGGGTGACCAGTAGGTAAGGTCACAAAGGTTAAAAGTGATTACCTTTCAATGATTCTTCACCTGGTCCACTGAAGTCAAAGGAAAAGAAGCGTGTGCAGACGGAAATAAGTTAGGTGGAGGACTTTTTACGTAGTGGTCTCATTGGCTGAGTAAAGCAGTTTTAATGACTTGTTTCAAATGTTTCATAAACATGCCTCTTTGTTTCCATGCCCCCAAAGATTGACTTTCTTTCAGGGTATATTCAGTAATCTGTAGCTCCTCAGCTAACTCCCATACTCAACAATGTTAAAAAATCATTGCACTAAACATCTTTAGATAAAGCTTTAACTCCAATTCTAATAACTCCTATCATATTAATCAATTCTAATAGGGAAGTAGTTAATGCCAGACTTTCCTTACTACTCAGAGATCAGCCAGTTGAGTACTTCCTTACAATGATCATTCTTGATTTCTAGCAATTGGAGGTCCATGAATTAATTAATAAATAAAGGGCTATTTTAAGTGGTACCCTTTCAGCCTATACAATTAGAAAACTAACCAAAGCAAAGGGACTGCTGGAGTTGCAAGGCTCAAGTACTATAGAATCATATATCATCTCATAAAGAGAATACTGGTCATCCCTGGGTGTTCTCTTTCTTGGCTGCCGCTAGAGCTAGAATTCAGATCCTCAGCTTTTTCCTGGTTGCAGTTAGCAACCAACAAATATGTAAAGAGAAGCCAAAGGTTTGCTTGATGGATACGACAGCAAAAGAGTTGAGAGTTTGGCAGGAATTATTGAGGGATGAACCATGGAGTCTAGGCTAGATAAAAAAAAGATAATAAAGCTAGAAGAAAGTCAAATAGATTGGGAGACAATTGGATGATCCACAAACTAGATTATTTAATCCATCATACATTTAAATATTTATTAAAACTATTATATATTAGGCATTGGTAGATGCTAGGTTTTTATTCAATCAATCGGCAAATATTTATTGAATACCTACTGTGCACCAAACACTCTTTAAGGTACTAAGGACACAGCAGTGAATAAACCAGACAAAAAATCTGGTCTTATGGACTTTACAATCTACTGGAGAAGACAGACAATAAATAATTATGCACAATAAATTGAATATCATGTGGTGATAAGTGCTATGGAGAATAATAGCTCAAGAAGGAGAGCTAGGAAATACTAGGGAAGTTAGAGGGTGGACATTTAAAAAAAATAATTGAGGAAGGCCCCACTGAAAATTTTGTCATTTGGGCAAAGATCCAAAGAAAGTGACACAGTGAGCCGTGCAGATATCTAGGAAAGAACTTTCTGGGCAGAAAGTGAAAACGCTCTGAGGCAGGAGGATATCCCAGAACAGCAAGGAGAAACACAGTGAGTAAGGAGAAGAGCCATAGGAGATAAACTGTGCAGGGTCTTCTAGGCCACTGAAAAAACTTTTGCTTCTACTTTGAGATGGAAAACTCACTGAAAGGTTTTGAGGAGAGATGTGACCTGATCTGTTTTAAAAGAATAACTTCAGCTGCTGTTTTGACAACGGACTATAGAAGGGCAAGGGCAGAAGCAAGAAGACTAATTAGGAGGCTATGGCAATAATCCAGGCAAGAAATGATGGTAGCTTGGCCCCGAAGGATTTATTGATATGGATGCTGCACGTCCTGAAAGCTGGCAGGATGGAGTTTCCATTAACTAAAATGCTGGTTTGGAGGAAAAGTTTCAGAGTTTGATTTTTATGTATGTTATGTTTGCAGTGCTAATTAGACATTCACATGCAGATGCAGAGTAGATAATTGAATATATGGGATGGAGATATGCATTTAGATATAGTCAGCACAAAGATGGTATTTTAAAGCCCTGAAATTCCATGAGATCTCTAAAGTAGTACATGCAGATAGAAGAGATATCCAAGGACAGAGAGATGAGGACTAACAAGAAAAGGAGACTAAGTGGGACAGTGGCTTTGCCCAAACTCACCTTTTCCAGAGATCTCCCAATTATTTCAGAATAGGTTTGGGTTTTAAAATTTTTTTGTTAAAATGAAGATCCAAACAAGGTCCATACATGGTACATCTCTTTTAATCGAAAACAGTAGTGGCTTCATTAATTTATGCCATTGATTTGTTGAACATGAATGGCTTATATTTTAAAGTTCAATTTTCTCCCTTTCATTTTAAGCCTTAGAGGCCCATCATTAGAAACAGATGACTTAAATTTACAGCAGCCAGGTGAGATTTTTTTCTAGCCTTCCTTTGCCTACCTTAAAAAGGACTTTATGTATTTATTCAGCTATTACGAAAGACCCTCCATAGCCTGCATTCTATAATTATCTCTCTCAAACCTATAGTATCTATTTTTGAAGAATTAGTCTTTATTAAATTAACAAAAAATCTAAGCTAAAGCAAATGATACAAAGTAAAACATAATTTACATTCAGACTGGTTCATAGAGCACAGAATAAGGGCAATGATCCTATTTTCCATACAGTACCAGTCTGAAAATAAGTTCAATAGAATTTTAGTAAGCTGTGTGGTAATTACCCAATGTGCAATTCAGAAGGAAAAAAATAAAACGACCAAATGATAGTGTTGAAATATTAACTCTCCAAATGACCTTTTGGAGGCACAAAGCAGAGAAGTCTTTTGGAAAAAATAGTGTTTATTTAGGGTTCTGTCTGTTATGGATTCTACTATAAACAGTGAACTAACGATCTTATTAAGGTCTTTTAATATGCATTAAGGACAGCACTCACCATATTTGATATTGCTCATTGGATAACTGCCACTGACTTTATTAAGAAGGAAGATAAGAAGGAGAGGAGGGAAAAAGAAGAGAGAAAAAAAAAGAATATGACTGACAAAGAAGTAAAAGAATGGAAAAGGAAAAGAATAAAAAAAGTCTAGCTTCCCTTTATCTCTCATGTATACTCTTACCTATACACAGGTTCCCAATCACTTAGGAGAAACTGGATAAGCTGTGTTTCAGTAGTGAGAGTTTCTCAGATTTTAGAAAAGTAATGCAGTGCTTATTTCGTATATTCTGAAACATCCCCTGCAATGGTGTGGGACAGCACTCCGTAATCCACCATATTAACATTTCTGTAGTAAACCTATGAATATTCACACTAAGTGGTGTAAATAAAAACTGCAAACAGCTTTATGTCAGCTTAGTCAGATTTTGTCACCAAAAAAGCTCAGGTCAGGTTTTGCATTCAAATGAGTTACAAAAATGCTTTTCCTTTCTTAGACTTTTCTAGATTCTGGAATTGCAGATAAGGGATTGTGTGCACATATTTCATTTAAAGAGGCATGCTAACTTTATAAGAAATTCTGTTATCTTCGGGAGTACGCTGCTATAATTTCTAAGGACTTAAGGGTAGAATTAAACCCAATTAAAATTTATATAGTTAAATCAAGATGATATCTAAGGGGCTATCTTTTTGAAACTAGACATAAAAATTGTTTTAAAAATTAAATATTCCACTGCCTATTGTGAATACAAGAGTTTTGATCTAGTAATTGCTAAAGTGATCACACCCCCAACAAAGGAGTTCTATCTATATTCATAGCCGGCATTGTGATCCACACGTGTACTCCAGCCCAGGCTTTGTCTACCATCTGAGTGTAGAGAATTCAGTAAGCCACTGAGAAACTGGAAGCAGAAGATCTAGTCAGAAGTAATGGATAACCCACACGACAGATAGTTACATTTTAAATCTGTGTTTTAGGGAGAAACAGAGGACAGACTTCCAGAGACAATAGACACCTAAACAAAATGAGGGAATCTTCAGCCATGATCAATCAGTAGTAAACACTTGGGTAATTAGAAAGAAACAGAGCTGGGGCTATAAAATGGTAATAGCTATTTGATATTTACTTGTAAAGTCACCACCAGAGCAGTGACTTCATCTGTTTGAGAATATCTATGGATATCTGTAGATGGCTAGGGTTCCAGTAATCTGGACTGTAAAACCAAGACCTAAACATTGGCATTTGATTAATGAGCATAGTGGTAAGAAGTTCTGTGTTCATTGGTCGAGGAGAAATGTGAACCAGTATATATGACCATTAAGATTCAAATATGATGCTCGACCTCTTGTTTTCCAGTTTTTACATTATATTATATCATACGTAATGTGAGTGATATCTTATACCTAAACATAAAATACCCTCAAAATCAACTCTCCTGGACTCACGTAAGCTAAGGGTTTTATGCATCCAAAGGGATGAAATGTTTGGTTATATTAACTTTCAGTTAGGGGCACAATGTAAATAGGGAGATAACTCTACTACAGGGCTCAAGAGATATAGTATTCTTTTTAAAGTTCTTCATTTCCAAATACCTCATTTGAAACCAGGCTTTGGTCAAAAAGACTTAATTTTGTGAAATGGTTCATGTAAGAACAAACAAAATTACTGACACTGTTTTTTGTTTTTTTAAAAACTATGTACTCATAAGAAAATCATCACTAAATTTTGGTTCTCTTTACTCATAACTTTACAGAATAAGGAATTTGTCAAAATGGCCAGTAAGATTTTTCCAATATCTCCCAAACAGGGAAGATAAATATCTTTATTCTTTTCAGTCCTGTTGTAAAAACTTTACAAGTTACAGAATATATTATTTTCTCTAATGCCAAACTGCAAAAAAACAAGAAAGGTTTGGCTTTTAAACTGAGCTAGTGGCAGACTTGAGTATATCAAGCAAGAGACATTTGGTTCTTTGGGAAGCATAGGAAATTACTCTGTTATCTCAACAACCTCATAAGGTAGTTATTATTATTCTATGTTACAGATCAGGAACTGAGGCACAGAAATTAAATAATTTTCCCAAGATTATACACCCACTAAATTGTGGAGCTGGGATGTGAACTCAAGCATTATGGATTTTGGCATCTGTAAAATAGAGGTTACTGAGTTAATATAAATGTCTTGAACATGTACCTGTCACATAATAATTGCTTAATAAATGTTAGTTATTATTAAAAATTAAAAGGCTAGTGAGAGGTCTTGGAGAAATTTTTAAAAATGAATTGGATTTTTCAGTCCTTCTAGCAGATCATTGACGGAAAATTGATGAAGAGGAGAACATAGGCTGCGTTTGCAAGCAAACTAGCCTGAGATGGGCTTAATTCACAGATGAACAAGAAAATTCAAGCTCTTTATCCTTTAAATATCTAATACAAAGGAAATTTTTAATTAAAAACAGAAAAAAAGGCATTGCTTGCTGTTTTAGTAAGCAAAAATGCTGAAACTACATTAAAATAAAGGTAAGGAAGAGAGACAATTCTGGAAGGCTTCCAAATCTCAAGGTTTTCGTTTTTTAGGAATAATGGAAAAGTGGGTGGAAGAGAAGAGTCCAAATATCAACTCTATCACCATACTACATTTCCATATTTGTAAACATCTTTTCTAACATCTCTGATTATTACATTTGGCTTAAGGTGGAGCTTTTCTAAGAGTAATACTAGTGGTAAGAGAGAGCATTTTTGCAGCTAAATTTTAGAAAATCAAATCCCACAACAGGCAAATTACTGTTTTTAATCCTTTCAGTACTTCATATCAGGTCATATAGAAAGTCTAAGTTTGGTGCTAGTTTGTTTGTTTTACTTGCTAATCTCCCTTTTTAACAAATAGAGACATGTCCCAAGGTTGGAGTGTTGCTGCATAGGCAGGCCACCCTCCCATAGCTCATACGTAACATTATTGAGTTTCCATGTATCATATTGATATTGACTTTTTATTACCTTCTACTTATGGAATATTTTACTGATTTTCCATTCAAGGAAATAATGTTGATATAAGCTTTCCTTTTTAAATAGAAAAGTTCAAACATAAAAAAAATTAAAATATTTAAGTAAATGGCATTTGGATATGGCAAAGATTGAGGGTAGGAAATACAAGCTTAAGGAAATCCAATTCTTAAGAGGAAATGGGGGACTTAGAATGGATTCATTAATGCAGTACAGATATGGACAATTTGTGTAGGGGAACAGAGCAAAAACATTCTCTTTCTCCAAGTTTCATGACCCAGAACTGTAGGTCAGAACCTTGTGTCTAAATAGCCAACATTGCTGATATAATGAAACATATACACTACACCTCAATTAAATTTAATGTTCAAATTACATCACAAAATGTGCTTATTTAAATACACTTTATATTTCCCTATTTAATAAACAGTATTTTTACAAGATACTTTATGCTAAATTAATGCATAAGTCTCTCTTTCTAATAAATCTAATTTCAGACTAGTCAGTTTCACCTCTGGGAATTAGAGAGAATGGAGCAGTGGGGGTGGCGGGGGTGTGGAGTAAGATGGTAGATTTTATTGTATTGAATTTGCCATATCATGTAGCTAAAAAGTAATTCTTCCTAATTCCCTCTGTGTCTGAGGCAAAGGATAAAAAATGGATGAGAACCTGAAAATGACTCGTATTTAATATTCCACTCTAATTCCCTCCATGTGTTCTAATTATGCCATGTGAGACATGTATCTGAGTCCCCCCTACAAACTGAATATAAATAGGGATTCAACATACAATGAGTAAATGGTTAAGGCAAGGAGTTACTTGCATTTTTATTTAATGTTTTGAAAAATATAATAAAAAATGTTATACTGTTCATACTTTGAAATTTTATTGGTCTTAAAATATTCTTTAAAATTCTATTGAATAGGATTTAAAAAAATAAAACCTGAAGCATTAATAAGCTTAATACATATTAACAGTTTCAATTCACATCCTCATTTCCAACAGCACATCTCATTCTTGCTCTCCTCCATACCTAATGTTTCTGAATCTTAGGCCTCTCCAGGGTTTGTGGGATAAAATAGGTCCACTCTTTTGTATCCCATTCTGTGCATTTTCTGCACTTGATTTCCCCCACTTTGCTTCTTCAGGTATCTTTGTCCTTATGCTTGTTTAGAAATTTTTAAATTTCTAGAAACAGGTAGTCCCTTATCTGTTCATTTTTTTATTGTGTTTGTAGCATTTTAATTTCTTCACGATACTAAAGCCGCAGTTAAGCAGAGACTTAGGAAATAGAGTCGACAAATCTGTTCAACCTTCTTAAGTTGGAAGTCTGAACACTTTTCTGGTGTAATTTATACACTGAACAATTGCATTCTCATTTATAGGAAAAGTTCATAGTAAATAGATCTGAAGTATTGTGAGGCAGAGAGTAAGTAGAAAAATTAATAACTGGAAATTTTAAAAACTAACAATAAGCTCCATATTGCCAAATCCAACGATCCTCATCTTATATGCTATCCAAAAGGCGGGTAATTTATCAAATCCAAAGCTGAATTGTTGATTTGACCTACTAAACCTCTCCTTCCATGTTCCCCATTTTGAAATGGAACCGCAAGCCATTTATTCAGACCACAAACTTTGGAGTCACCCGATATCTATTTTTTCTCATATCCCACATCCAATCTGTTGGAAAATTCTGTTGGCTCTACTTTCAAAATATATCTTGAATATATCTGATTAGTCTCACGACCTCTATTGCTACTCTGCAACCTTCGATACTCTATATTGTCTAGAACAGTGCTATCTAATAGAAATTTCTGTGATGATGGATGTTCTATATCTGTTCTGTACAATATGGTAAAGTCACTACACATATGTAGCCATTAAGCCCTTAAAATATGGTTAGTGCAACAGAGAAACTGAATTTCAAATTTTTACTTAATTAATTTAAATTTAAATGGCCACAAGTGATTTGTGGCTACCATATTAGACAGTGAAGGTCTAAAAAACCATGACAATAGGTCTCTTTGCTTCCTCTCCTGTCCCCTTTGTAGTCTATTCTAAATAGTTCTACTTTTTCAATGTAAGTATAGTCACATCACTCTTCCACTTCATGGCTTTCCATCACACTTAGAATAAAGTCTCAAATTCCTACTCAAGCTTTTTCCCCAGGCTACCTCTCTACCTCAACTACTCACTATCTTCCCTCCTGTCCTGACATACTCAACTCTAGTCACAGTGTCTCTTAATCCCTTGCATTTGTCTAAAACACTCCTGACTGAAATATCCACATGGCTCACTTCATTCAGCTCTTTGATCATTTGTTACCTCAAAGAGAGGTTTTCCTTGACCACCTCAGTCTAAAAGAGCAGCCCCACCCACTCCCTTACTCTCTCATACCATCATCCAATTATATAATACTTCATAGCATTTATAATATCTGACAATATATTATAGAATTAATCTTTACTGAATGTCTTTCACAACAAAATGTAAGACTCATGAGGCAGAGATTTTCTCTTTTGTTAACTGATATATCCCCAAATGTATAGGACAGTTCCTAGACATTTTACACAGGAAATTCTCAATACATAGTAGACTCTCAGTAAATGTTTATTGAATGACAGTAAACTCAAATCTCATTTACCCTGTTTCAGTCTTATATTCACATAATAAATATTTATTCATTGCTCATTATTTACAAGGCACTACATCACATAATGTGGGGAATTCAAATTAAAGGTATCTTAGACCTTGTAAGTCAGATTACCACTGGAATAATCCTTAAAGTTCTTCAAATCCTAAAACGTTATACCTATGACTTCAATTGGAAATAGTTGGAACTGTTTCTTTTGGAGAAGAGAATAGGAGATATGATGCCCATCTTCCAATGTTAAAACATTTGCCATTTGGAAGTAGTCTTTTTATGGTATTCCTAACAGAATGCAGAACTGAGATCAATGAGTTAAAATTAGGCAGTTTTCAGATTAGTGTATAGACTTTCTAATAACACAGAAAAAAATCTTGAGATAATGTCCTGAAGTGGTTAAGCAAAGGGAAATAACTACCCGTAGGAGATGTCATAGAGATTTTCCTGTATTAGGTGAGTGGGGGTGGTCTTAGAGGATATCTAAAATGTTTTCCCAGTCTTTATTATATTGTCTATATTATAAAATGCTAAATGAAGTCAAGCGAATATATCGGTCATCTTCTGACAAGTTGTTTCATGCTTGTTATAAGTAATAATTCTCAAGGTTGACAAACAGCAAGGAATGAAAATGAGAATCAAAACAAAATTAACATACAAATACTCTACTAAATAATTAAGAAGACTTTTGTACCTGTGCTAACAGAAATATACCCATATAAATATCAGGTCGAACCATATGAAACTAACAATATTTGGCCACTTTTATGGTTCAACTTAAAAATGGCAGATTTTATTAGCATAGTCACTATGTAATTTTTATATCTGTACTATTAGAATCAGTCATTCTTAAAAGTATTTGGTTAACAGAAAACAAAAATCAAAACAATAGCATATGCCTTCTTCTAAAGTTTTGCTTAAACCAACAAAACATGGTAAGTTCTTAGTTCCAATCAGTAGACCGTGAGACCATGAAAGAGTCACTCTCAATTGTTAGGATCTTGAAAAACCAGCTAAAACAAATTGTGTACTAAATATATGTTAGTACTAGACATGTAGCTCAGTAGCAGATTCAAACTTGTTAGTGAATAATCAGAATCTGGATGACAATCTCTTACTTCAATTAGTAATTACATCTTAGGTAATCAGTGCAATTATGTTCCTACCAGTTTTTTTCTTAATTCAAAAACCAAGCATAATTTTTAGGTCTGCTGTTTTATGAAGGGCCTTCCAGCTTTCTTAAGCCTGAATCTTTATCTTAGCAGTCTAATGTTAGAAGTATTTCCAAAGTCAACAATACCTTACTGGAATTGGTAGCATTCCTTTAGTACTGAGATTTTTGGATAAGCAAGTTTTACACTCTCCATTTCAGGACTGTTTTGTTTTAACCATGGCCAACACAGCACAACCTTCATATTAGGAAAAGTATTCTGATGGCTTTCGTTTCACTATAAAAGCATATTTTTCATTTACCTGATGATTCCAACTGGTTTTTGGCTTGAATGGACTATTTATTTAATTGACCATGGCCAAAATATTCTGTCAGAATTAAAGAAAACTCTTAAAAGTCAAACCAAGAAATAATCCCTAAGAAATGATGAAAATTCTTATGGCAAAAAAGGTGATCCTTTTTGAAGAAAAGTATCTCATAAATTTGGAAAATCAACCATATAATGGAATAGACAAAAACTCATATAAAAATAAAATTGTAATATTATAGCTTTATTAAAAGCAATTCCTTTAAACTAATGAATCAACTAAGAACAATTTAGAGTGGGGTTACTTTGTTCTGTTTATAAATGAGGGTTAATCTAGGACTTTTCCTGTTCAGTTTACTGATAAAGATTTTGTCTTAAACAATTTGTCTACAAATCTGTCTTGTATGTTAAAATACAACAATAGCTACTGAAAATTTTCTAATAAATTCTGTTATCTTTCATTGGAAAAGTAAATGGCTATGATGCTTACTATTCCTAGCCATGCATCTCTTCTCACCTTACCCTTAAAAACACTAGGATTGATGATTATGAGTTGGAAAAATATTCAACTTCCTAATGGACATTCTCTCCCAACTCTGCCCTTCTTCCTGTTGACAGAATCTGTCTTCCAGTACAGAGGCCAAGAATGCTAGATATTTAACTTCCCAGCCTAATTGCAACTAGGATATAGGCAAAAACCCATCCTAGCTAATGGTATTGAGGCAGAATCTAGTGAGAGGGAAACTGGGAAAGATTTTCCCTCCTAATAAAAAGATACACGGGAGGAAATTTCTTTATTCTTTGTCAAGCTAAGCAGAAAAGAGTTAACATAGCATTGCAAGATTGGCCTTTGGCTGGCATCTGGGAATTTAGATTTCCGGATAGTTCCCACCACTCCCAGAACTTTTAAGAGTGGCTCACTGTGTCTAAATTGTTTGTGCAAACAATGTGGTTTATGCTGAACACCTGCTTTACTTCTGGGAGTCTGGAATTTGGTAAGTGCTAGGCAGAAGGTGCCCACATGATCAGCCCCCAATAAAAACCTTGAGCAAAGTCTCTAATGAGCTTCCCTGGTAGACAACATTTCACACATACTGTCACAGCTCATTGCTGAGGGAATTAAGAGCACCCTGTGTGACTACAACTGGGAGAGGACTCTTCCAAGTCCTCCTGCAAGTCTGGGTTTCCCCCAGACTTTGCTCCATTTTCTTCTCCCTTTGCTAATTTTGCTTTGTATCCTTTTTTTTGTAATAAATCTGTTGTGCTGAGTCCTCCTAACACTAACTGGTAGGCCATCCACAGCAATACTTGCAACTGTGTCTGTCAGCCATATTTATTGCAACTGCCAGGGGATAAACCTTAAGAATTCAAGAGAACATTTAGAGCAGTGGGGGGGGGGGGGGGGGGGAA